>NC_056748.1:777497133-777797133 GCF_019279795.1 Protopterus annectens
AGGTTTGGAGAGTGCAGTTTCTACCTGTGTGGCTGTGATTATCGGAATTTGGCAGTCTTTTGGTATTGAGATGGGCCCTTTAGGGGGTGAGAGGGGGGTGAAGTTGGCACTAAATCTGTCTGCCAGGATATTGGTAATATCCTTGGGATCAGTATATTTAATGCCATTCTGTTGTAGCTCAGAGCAGATCTGGGCATTGCCATTTAGATTCTTGACATAACTATAGAATGCCTTGTGGTTGTCTTTGGAATCTTTGGCAATTTTATTTTTGTAACTAGCTTTTGAGGATTTTATGAGGGATCTCAGCTTCTTACTGAGGCTGGTGAGGGAGTTTTTTGCATCCTGGGATTTACCTCTTTTCTGCAACAGTTTCTTTCTTCTGTTGTACAGTTTGTTTATAGCAGGGGACCACCATATTGGCTTCTTTTTTTTGGAGAAGAGCATCTTGGTTCTATTTGGGATGGCACGATTCATGCACGAGTGGATGTGCTCGTACAGTGCCTTAGTGTAAGATTCTGCAGTCGAACTTCCAGATCCCGTCTACATGGGTGTTGTGAAGTTTGTCACTTCTGACGTTAGTAGCATGAAGTTGGCTTTGGAGAAGTTTTTTAAGGAGGTTTCCTTACTGGGGGGTGGGGGTGGGATGTGGATGTCAAAGGTGATTTGCTTATGGTCAGACCTGACCAATGAGGGGGTGACCACTGGTGTGGAGCATCTATCTCCCATGTTGGTAATGACCAGGTCTAGGATATTGGCTCCCCTGGTGGGACAATGGATTAGTTGATCCATGGCGTTGAAATTTATGAATTCCAAGAACCGTTGGGAAAAGGAGTTGGTACCCGAGTAGTTTTCCCAATTAATGGCAGGGTAATTGAAATCACCCAGTATTAGGGTGTTTGGTTGTATCTTAATATTTTCCAGTATGTTTAGAATGGTGTAGTGATAATCCTGGGGCATGCTAGGAGATCTCTAGCAAGCTACAGTTTGGATTGCAGTCTTACCTAGTGTTAGTTGCACCTGGAGAATTTCAGATGCATTGTGTTGAGCAACTAGCCTGGAGGTGTGAATATCCTTGGTGAATATGGACACTCCTCCACCTTTAGTGTTTCGGTCTTGGTTTTGTGGCCGAAAAGTGTGGTAAGAATTGTAGCCTGGTATTGCAGGGGTGCTCTCTGGAGCCTTGAACCAGGTCTCAGTTACTGCACAGATATCGATGTTCTCCATTTTTAGGAGTGCCTCGAGAGAGTGCATTTTGAGGTTTAGACTTCTAGCATTGAGTAGCATTACCTTCAGATTTTGCATGCTTTTATCTGTTACGGTGGTGGTTTTATTTTTTGAACGTTGCCTAAAAAAGTCACTATAGGGGTGGCTAGAGCTTTAGCCAGTAATCTGAATCCCAGGGGTGACAGGTGCAGACCATCTCTGGCAAAGAAACGTGATTTGTCGATCATTTCTTCCCGGGCAGACAAATACTGGATCCCCTTTGAATGACACCAGAAGCTTAGCCAATTATTGAAGTCAGTCATTTTGTCCTTATACTGTGGTATCATTCTGGGCGAAGGCAGGATGCTACTCAGAGCTAGGGTCATACCTGCCTGGGTCACATGATCCAAGAGCTGTTCCATGTCTCTTTTCATGTAGTCCAGGGAGGTACGTCTCAAGTCATTCACTCCAGCATGGACAATGACAAAGTCATATTTGTACTTGTAGAGTGACTTGAGTGCATGCATTATGTGGCAGATTCTGGCACCTGACAGGCAGCTGACTGTAATTTTCTCCTTGTTCAGCCTGGTGAGTGGGACATCAGTGTGCCTGACTGTAGAGTCACCTATGACTAAAGTGTTGGGTATATTTTCTTGCCTTAGGGGCTGTTGTTGGGTGGCACACTGGTGGTGTGAGCTATGTGTCACAATGGTTGTGACTGGTGTTTGTTTGAGTTTCGGCTTCGGAGGTCCTTGTTGCTTGGGCAGGTTAATGTTAAGGGCCTCCGCATATGTGGGTTTAGTGTTGCTATGTGTGGGTGTTGATGGTGTGGGTTTTGAAGGGCTATGAGTTGCTTGAGGTGTAATGCAGGTGTTAACCTTCTCCTCTTGACCGTCTAGCACAGTCTTGGCCGGAGAGAGCTTAGCTTCCAGTTTGGCTATGTAAGTGCTTCTCTCGCAGGTTGTAGTGTTGGGTGGTAGGAGGAGAGGATTGTCTGTGTACATGAGGCAGTTGCCGCACTGCCCCAGTATGCTGATATTCACCAGGTGGACAGGAGAAATCACCGGAAGCCGACCCTTGGACATGACTGTTTAGGTGTTTTTTGTAAAGTTTAAGAGCTGTTTTCTCTTACCTTTGCAAGGTACTCTGCAATTATAGGCTGTTTAGTGCCTATGATTAATTTCTCCTTATTGACAAGGAGAGATGAGTGCTTGAATCAGTTTCAGGCTTCCTAGTGCTTTCCTTTACCTTTGCAAGGTACTTTGCAATTATAGACTGTTTATTGCCTATAATTAATTTCTCCTTATTGACAAGGAGAGCTGAGTGCTTGAATCAGTTTTAGGCTTCCTAGTGCATTCCAGCAGGTTCTAGAGCAAGTGCTAGTCACAGGGGTTCAGATTTTAGTGCTACTACTGAGAAACCAGCTAGTTCTAAGGGAAAATTTGAAGAGCACACTTTCTGGCACCTGGATTAGTTTAACTGTAGCCTCGCAGTGCTGCACGATGTGAAAAATGTGCAAACACGCGCGTTTTTAAGCCAGAAGATTGAAAGGGATAGAAATCAGCCCAAAAAGGCTAACAAAATTACAATATATATATATATATATATATATATATATATATATATATATATATATATATGTGTGTGTGTGTGTGTGTGTTCTGACCCTTACAGCCCAACCAGCTAATCCATGGTCACCTGCAGGGAAAACAGTAAAAAAAAATAAAGATGTGTACACTTAAATGGAAACTACAGAAATATGCACAAGTTAACTGATGTTGCATAACATACTAAATTTCAAATTAAGAGAATAATTCAGAGCATCATTGCATGATTTTGAACAGAAGACATTTTTTAAAGGCAAGAGAATGCAGCAGTCAATACACATTGACATGATCGATTTTAAATGCAACTGTTAACCATTGTCAGTATAACACTTACAGGGGCAAAAATTACATTAAATCAAATATTAAAGCACTCTTAAAGCAAGAAAGCTTGGGAAGAGTTACTTCAAGGGATAGTGTAGGGCCAGAGAAAAGTTTATTGCATGAATGAAGGCACACGTTTGGGTAGTCAAAGGTTTGTTACTTATATTTATTTTGCTCAAACTTGTCTGCTCATGTGTCATGTTTTTGTTTATTGGCCCTAGGCAGATTGCAGTGATGTGGTTTAGCTCTATGTTATTGTTTTTCTTTTTTCAAAGTTTGTAGTATCCCAGATAAAAGGCAAGTATTGTTTTAGTAATTTAAAAAAATATTGCTGTTTTTGACAATTTGCTGCAACCATGGGGTGAGAATAATAAAGTAAATAGGGAAATCCCCTGTACAAGAGATTTAGAGGATTCCCACAAGGATATGCAAAGAAACTTGCAAAAATGTTTATTTTGAGTTTGACTGGATGCCGTCATTGCACAAATGGACAGTTAGCTCGAGTACTGTTGGAGGAATCTTTTTTTTTTTTTTAACTTGAAACCGTTTCATGCACTCTTGTACAAGCTTTTGATTTATGAGCAATAAGGAATTTAGGTGTCACAGTTCACTTTCCAAACATGTTGGTACCAGATCTGACAACATTAGTAAGCCAGTTAGTTACTAACTGAACCTAAAAATTTATTTTCGTGTTTCAGATGTGATGTGGAGTTTATGCCATATTAAATAAATGGTATATGAAGAAAATGCAGGGTGAAAAGCTAATGCCATGAATAAAAGAATCTGATGTGCAAATGTTTACATTTTACTAAATTGGAAAAGCAACATATCATATTTCTTTTTACATAAAAAGAGACAATGTTATATGGGCATGAATATGATGTCAGTAGCTGGGAGATGGCTGGAAATGGTATTTGACAGCTAGCAGTTGTGTGTGCTGTATTAGATGCAGGGTAGTGGCTCTCTTGTAGTTTGTAACTAGTGAATTTTCATGCCTGATGCCTTTCAACAAGTGTGAATTTTGCCTTATTGCATCTGATGATGTCAGTTTTCATTTTATACTTGACATATGGGTTTGGTGCCAACATTGGAACTGACTCGGCCGTTAGTACAGCTTGAGGTAACCAAAAACTCTCGAGCTTCACCTGTACCCATACTCTCTGTCTCCCAATTACCTCAGATCTCATTTGCCACTTTTCCAGACAGGCAAGTTCACTAGAGCACTCAAGCTTAGATGTAATGGGATCCTATCTCGCCTACATTCACAACAGATGGGTTCGGAGCCGATCCATCGGCTCCGACTCGGCAACTAATACACTAGCACGAAGTCTCTCATTGGCTGGGCTACTCCCTATCCCAGGATGCACTACACCTGCTTCCCCAGATCTCGTTTGCCGCTTAAGCTGGACATGGTCTCGACTTGGCTGGAGCTAAGTGGTTCTTTTTACCTTATTGGTCCTTGACCTAGGGAATTTTTGTCTATATTAACCAAACAGCTGTTTTAACAGCTATTTCTTACTATTTCTTATTTTTTTTGAGTGCTTGAGTGTTTCCAAAAAATTTAATTTATTCAGTCGGGTAAGGCCCGTTTAAGTTAGAGGGCCTTTGCCCTACCTTTGAGTGCTATTAGGTTTAATTAACTTTTGGTTAGTTGTTTCTCGGGCAAAGCCCGTTTAAATTAGAGGGCTTTGGGCCGTTTAACTTGTTTCTAATTGTTGTGAGGGAAACTTTCACCAGTACTCTTGCCAGTGTGTCTCGCGCTTTTCAGTTGGCGCAATTTGTGTATAGTGCTATACTTGTTGTGGTAGAGTAAGATTTCCATAGAGTTTTTACTTGTTGTGGCCTGTATCATGTCTAAGGAACAAAAGTCAGGTTTTAAAAAATGCACTCGGTGCAATTATAAAATGTCCATTACAGACAGTCATTCAGTCTGTGTTTATTGTTTGGGGCCGAAACATCTGCAAGAGACTTGTAGCGTCTGTCATGCGTTCTCCTCTAGAGTTCTTCAAGAACGCAAGAACAAGTTAATATTGAAAGGGCTTATCAAACCTTCTTTTGAGGAAGCCTTAGATCTACCTGTTGCTTCCAAAAAGAAAAGATCGTCGGCTCCGACAAGTCCGTCGGAGCCGACTTCTAAAAAGACAAAATTGACCTCTTCTTCCTCGGCTCCACTGACTTGGGGCCGAGGGTCGAGTCTGCCTCGATACCTCCTACCTCGGCTCCATTGCCTTCGAGCCGCAAGTTGGAGTATCGAGAGGTGAATCACCTCCATCGGTTCCAATGGCTTCGGGCCGGTGGAAGTGTGCAGCTCAGACTCTTCCCCCTCGGCTCCGAAGAAGGCTCCTTCGGTGCCGATGGTGGTCCATGCTGTGGTGGAGTCGGCGCCGATAACATTGGAGCCGTTTCGGAGCCGGTCCCCTTCTCTCTCGGAGCCGAGAGGAAAGTCTTCTCGATTGTCTACCTCCTCTAAATCATCGAGACTTTCAGATTCGGACCTGGATAGGGTTTTACAGAGGCTATTCCAATCTCCAGTGTTTACTAAATTGGTCTTGGCTCCAGCACAGTTAGCTTTGGAGCCGATCCCCCCTCCAACACATTCGATTCCTCCTCCAACCTCCTCGGAGCCGTTGGAGTCGGTGGTGGTGGAGCAAAGTGGCGCCATACGGTCGGAGCAGAGACCCCTTCGAGGTCTCTCGGTTCCGACTGTGCTTCCTACCCTGTCCTCCGGTTCAGGGTTTGGTACTGCGACCTCTTCAGCCGGGCCCGAGGGGAACACTTTGGGATTGGGTGCTTCGGTGCCTAGTCTTCCTCTCGGAGCATCGGCTGCTGGAATTCCCAGTGCCATCGTGGCCTCTAGACCAGTGACCTCCTTGGATTCTGGAGGTCCGGCCTTTGAGGCCATGAGGAGCGAGCTGGCCATGCCTTTGCCGGTTCAGCAAGATTCTACCTCACCGTCCCTAGATTTGGAGACTGGTGCCTCTGTTGTGTTGCAGCTCCCCGGCAGCGGGCCCCAGGGCCTGAGGATACCCCCATCGGGGTTCCTTCTTCGGGTGGTCCGTCCGAAACTGCTTCGGACAACCCCCACGGAAGAAATTGTGTAAGAGGAAGCACGTAGACTCCCAAGATGAGTCTGTTACATCGGATACTGACCTCGATGACGCAGAAGGGTCCCCAAATCATCTTCGGATGATATCTCCTTCTCAGATATCTTGGAGATTCTGAGACAGAGAGGTGACTGGCAAGCCAAAACCCCTTCAGCTGAGGAGTCAGTCTTCCTCAAGGCCTTTGGGGCCCAGCCTTCCGCCTCCTGGGTGTCTCCGCCCTTGATGAACTCCTTGATTTGGTTTCTCGAAGGGTGGGAACACCCTGATTCTGTGGAACCGGTGCCTGCGAGGCCCAATAAATTTTGTCAGCCCCCAGAAGGAGTTTCTCACAAAGGGTGTGCCTGTAGATGCTTTGGTGGTGGCTTCTGCCACACAGCAGGACGTGGCAGAGGCTTCGACGTCTGTTCATCCTCCTAATAAGGATTCTAGGAGTATGGATAGGTGCGGGAAGCGTGCCCTGTCTTCAGCGGCCTTTGCCTTACGGTCGCTGAACTACTTATGTCATTTTACGAGGCTCCAAAGGGATCTTCTCAAAGAGCTAAATGACTCTCTTGTTGGTAACCTACCTGAGGCGCTGGCCCGACTGTTGGCGCACAGATGAATACCCTCCTTTCTATTGTTAACTCGTCCATGAGGCTCATTTCATATGCGGCGAAGGGCAAGTAGAAGCAGGAACAGGCGTTGCCCTCAGGTGACAAGCTTGGTTACGCTTGAGTTCGATTCGCGGAGGCCTTCAAGTCTTCCTTCACGCGCCTTTGATGGGTCATCTTTGTTTGGACCCAAGGTGAAGGACACACTAACTCGGTGCGAGCAGGAGGGCAAGACTTTGACTGCCGTTGGGGCCCGATTTTCCGCTCCTTCTAGGCCTTACCCCAAGGCTCGGAGAGGAGGGAAAATGTGGTTTAGAAAATCTCAGAAGTCTTTCCCTACTCCACCCAGTGATTCCCCCTCCAGAGGCAGGGGGGGGGGGATTTTGGAAGACGCCGCCCCAGAGGTGGCAGAGGCCCCCGTAACTCTGGAGACCGCGATTCCTTTCGTGGTTCTTCATACAACCAGCGTTCCTGAGTTGTTGCCCGACTGTGCAACTCCGGAGCCAGTCGGGGGTCGTTTTGCGGCGCACCCACAAGCTTGGGAATCCATAACAAGCGATCAGTGGGTGCTTCGCATTATTACCGGAGGTTATATCATTCCCTTCAACAAACCCCCCCTTTCTTTAAGGGAAATCCCGGACGTACCACCCAGTCAACGGGATCAGGCAGCATTAGAGGTTTCAAAGCTGCTAGAAAAAAGAGCCATCCAGCCTGTCCCCATCGACCAGATCGGATCAGAAACTTACTCAAGATTATTTTTGGTACCAAAAAAGACAGGGGACTTCAGGCCCATTTTGGACCTCAGTTCACTGAATCGTTTTGTAAAGAAGTCCAAATTCCGAATGGTCACTCTTCAATCTATTCTTCCTTTGCTGGAAAAAGATGCATGGATGTGCTCCATAGATCTCCAGGACGCTTACTATCACATTCCCATAGCTCAAGAGTCCAGGAGACATTTACGCTTCCTCGGAGTCAGTCATTTCCAATTCCGAGCACTGCCCTTTGGTCTCACCACAGCCCCCAGGGTGTTCACCAAGTGTCTGGCAGTGGTAACTGCTCACCTGAGAAGTCAGGGATTCCAGGTGTTTCCTTATCTAGACGACTGGCTCCTTACTGCCACCTCCGAGCATCTACTACTCCAAGCGCTCAGAGCCACGTTCACCTTGGGCCGTTTTTTAGGGATCACGTTCAATTTGCAAAAATCTGTACTACAGCCATCTCAGCGTATTACTTTCATAGGCGCAGACTTAGACACAAAAAGAATGCGCCTTTTACCGGCAGCAAGAATTCAGGTCCTACAACGTCACGTCAAATCGTGTCTTCCCCTACTAAGAGCCCCGCCGCATCGGATCCTACAACTGTTGGGCTCGATGGCGTCAACCATACTTTTAGTTCCCTTGGCCAGACTTCACATGCGAATTTTACAATGGCTACTGTCGGTTCAATGGTCTTATCAGGAACTTCCCTTGAACCACTTAATCATAATCACGGAAAGTTGCCGTCGAGATCTGCATTGGTGGCTTCTCCAATCAAATCTCGACCAGGGCGACCCTTTATACCTCAACGTCCGTTGCCACTGTGACTACGGACGCCTCCCAGGTAGGGTGGGGGTCATTACCTGGACAGGTCGGTCCAAGGCACATGGCAGATCCAGGAAACGCATTTGCATATCAATGTCCTGGAGATGAGAGCGGTACTATTGGTACTCCAAGCTCTCCATCACGCTCTCCCACAGGGCCCGATTACTATCCTATCCGACAACATGTCGGTGGTGTGGTACATAAACAAGCAAGGTGGAACCAGGTCTTACCCACTATGCAGAGAAGCCATGAGACTTTGACACTGGGCGGTAGCTACCAACCGCTTTCTAATGGCAACGCACATACCGGGGAAGTCCAATGTGATTGCGGACAGATTAAGCAGGACCATTCTTTTACCCCACGAGTGGTCCCTCAACCAGGGTATAGCTGCGAAAATCTTCGACAGATGGGGTCTTCCTTGCTGCGACCTGTTTGCCAGCCCTCACAATGCCAAATGCAGAGAGTTCTTCACACTGTTCCCTTCTCAGGGACAGATTCCCAGGGACGCTCTGACTCACATTTGGCCCCCCGGTCTTCGCTACGCCTTCCCTCCGTTCCCCCTCCTACCGAGGGTGATACAGAAGGCCATTTACATGGAGAGCGAGATGATTTTGATTGCTCCGCACTGGCCTCGTCAAGTTTGGTTTCCTTTCCTACAGAGGCATGCGATAGAAGGTCCATGGTTTCTGGATCCGGTGCCAGACCTGTTGACTCATCAGTCAGGACGGTTTCATCCGTCTCTCAGGTCCCTGAAGTTGGCAGCATGGTTACTCCACTTCCATCCTTAGTCCGAGACAATGCTCTTTCGCCGGACGTGGTCCACATACTGTCTTCTTCTCATAAAACTTCCACCATCAAACTTTATTCCAGTAAATGGAAAAGGTTTGCCTTCTGGGCTCAAGAACGGGGTATAGATCCTCTCACTGCACCAGTATCGGAGGTTCTGAATTTTCTGGCCTCCCTTTTCAGTCGGGCTCTTCAGTTTCTACCATTAAGGTTCAGCTAGCGATCTCTAATTTTCATGCTTCATTTGAACCTTCATTGATGTCTCACAAACTTTATAAGGCTTTCCTTAAAGGGGCTTGGCTCCTTAGGCCTCCTTTATCTCATCCTGTCCCCCCTTGGGATTTGAATATGGTTCTTGCTGCCCTAACTGCCCGTCCTTTCGAACCAGCTGCTACCTGTGATTTAAAATTTCTGTCTTGGAAAACGGCCTTTTTAGTAGCCATAACGTCTGCTAGGCAAGTTTCAGAACTTCAAGCTCTTTGTTCTGATCCTCCCTATTTGATTTTTCACAAGCATAGAGTTTCATTGAAATTAAACCCTGCATTTATACCAAAAGTGGCCTCCTCTTTCTGTATTCAACAAACTATAGAACTCCCTGTCTTTTTTCCAGAATTCTCTAATAACGCAGAATATACTTTGCATCAATTGGACGTACATAGACAACTGCGTTTTATTTGAATAGAACCGCTCAAACGCGAAATCAAATCAATTGTTTGTTTCCTTTGCAGTGAACAAATTGGGTCAACCAGTAACAAAACCTCCATATCTAAATGGATTAAAGATTGTATCATTTTTATTTATTCACAGGCTAACAAAGATCTTCCCTTTCCAGTCAAGGCTCATTCTACCAGGGCAATGGCTACTTCCGTAGCTTTTCACTCCAAGTTATCAATAGATGATATTTGTGCTGCGGCAACCTGGACTTCTCCGCACACTTTCATTTCTCATTACAAATTGGATGTGGTTTCTCGAGGCAGAGCTTCCTTTGGTTCCACAGTTCTCAGGAGTGTGTTCCAATGAGCCACCGGGATGTAGGTGCTAGGACGCTGTCCCATCTGTTGTGAATGTAGGCGAGATAGGATCCCATTACATCTTTTAGTTATGTACTTACCATAACTTCGGATGTATGGGATCCATCTCGCCTACATTCATAAGTACCACCCTCCTTCCCCTTCCATTCGGATTTAGAGGAGCTGTAGTCCCTTTTTCTTGGCGATCTTTCTTGAAGAACTTTAGTTGGTTATAGTGACTACTAGTTTTTCTGTGTTTGCATGGATGTATGAAAGCGAACAAACAAGATCTGGGGAAGCAGGTGTAGTGCATCCTGGGATAGGGAGTAGCCCAGCCAATGAGAGACTTCGTGCTAGTGTATTAGTTGCCGAGTCGGAGCCGATGGATCGGCTCCGAACCCATCTGTTGTGAATGTAGGCGAGATGGATCCCATACATCCGAAGTTATGGTAAGTACATAACTAAAAGTTTTGCTTTTTTTAATAGTTTTTCTTGTATTTTTTGAACTTCTTCTGTTTTCAGTGTTTGTTCCCTTTCACTGTTCCTCTACCCTTTAATTAGTGATCGCTGTCCCCTTTCCATACACTCCGGTGCATTCTCTATCATTGTTGATAGCTTTGTTCCGTAGACTTTGGTGTATCCTTTAAGTATCATAGTTGATAATCTATTTCCTTCCTTCTTTCTTTCTCCCCTTTCACCACATTAAAAAAGTCTGCCTTCTTTCTGTCTTTTCTTGTTGAGAGAGAGTGTGTGTGTGTGTGTGTGTGTGTGTGTGTGTGTGTGTGTGTGTGTGTGTGTGTGTGTGTGTGTGTGTGTGTGTCTGTGTGTCTGTGTGTCTGTGTGTCTGTGTCTGTGTGTGCGTCTGTGTCTGTCTGTGTGTGTGTGTCTGTGTGTGTGTGTCTGTGTTTCCAGCCCCCTTTTGATTATGGCTGAGAAAACAAATACCCCTTCTGGCTTCAAAAAAGCCCAGAAGTGCGGCCATAAGATACCTCTGTCAGACTTGCATCTTTTATGTATATATTGTTTGGGTCCTGTGCATTATTTACAGGAGGATTGCAGTGCTTGCCATGGTTTTAGCCATAGGGCTTTTGTTTAGATTTTGAAAAGCTTGATTCCTTCCACCTTTGGAGAGGCCATATCTGATGTAGACAAAAGTAAAACGGATAATGTTAAGTTGTCAATCTCGCTTTCATTCTTGCTGGATGTGTTCGGAGCCGAACCTTGGCTCTGACTCGGCCTATTACTAAAGCTCGAGAGCTATTTGTCACCGGCTCAAGGCTGTACTATGTCCCATAATGCTAGGCGTCATATACCCAGATCTTGTTTGCCGCTTCAGCTACAAGGTTGCGTTTTCACCGGCTCCAGGTAGTATTCAAGAATTTTTATATTTATAGTTAGTTTTTGATAGGTTTTTTCCCCTGAGTTTTTTCCTAGTAGTGTTAGTAGTCTCTCGACTAGTCCCCCCCCCCCTTTATTAATAGTTTTTCTTACTCTTTCCACCCTTAAGGAGTTAGGCCCCCCCCCCCTTTTGGTAGTAGTTTTTTGTACAGGTTCATTTTAGTGTGTGTGTGTGTGTGTGTGTGTGTGTGTGTGTGTGTGTGTGTGTGTGTGTGTGTGTGTGTGTGTGTGGAATTTTCTTTTGTTTACTGTAGTAAACTTAATTTATTCTGTGAGAGTGTCTTTTCGAGTGTTGTGTGTGTATCGGTTGTGTCAGCAAACTTAACTAGACCTTTTTTGTCCCGTTCCTGTGGTATCATGTCTAAGGATACCAAGATATCGGGATTCAAGAAGTGTGACTCGTGCTGTCAAAAGATGTCTCTGACAGACGGTCACACTTCTTGTGTGTATTGTTTGGGCCTTCTGCACCTGCAGGACTCTTGTTCCATCTCTCATGCTTTTAGCCCAAGAGTCCTGCAGGAATGCAGACATAAGCTCATTCTAAGGGGCTTATTAAAGCCCGAAGGTTCTCCTACCAAGCCTCTGCCAGGAAAACCTTCTAAGCCCGGCAAACCGTCGGCTGCAGGTCCGGAGCTGGCGCCGAGCGGACCTTCTTCTGCCTCGTCAGTTCCGGCTGGAACCGATGCATCGAGGCCTCAGTCGGCTCCGACCTTGGTGTCGGAGCCATTTCCAAGCCAAAAGCGTTCCTGATCTCCTTCATTGGAGTCGGTCAGGTCAGCTCCGAAGTCCCCTTTGCTGTCGGAGCGGAGCCATAGGTCTCACTCCTCTAGATCTTCCAGGCTTTCGGACCACGACTTCGAGAGGGTAGTCAGTAGGCTTTTGAAGTCGCTGGCGCTCGCCCAGTTATTGCATAGCCCGTCTCAACAGCCAGCGGCTTCCCCAATGCCTGCTCCAGTTCTTTTTCCGACTATTCCTTCGAGCTCGGAGCCGGAGGCCGTCGGGGTTGGTACCGTGGGGGTGTCGGAACCGATTCCACCCTTATCGGTTCTGATCCCTTCATTGGCTCTGTCCTTGGAGGGATCCGGGTGCCGGGACTCCCTCTTCAGTTCCAAGGGGGCGAGTGGCATCGGACCCTTGTCCGACCCCGTTCTCCCTCTCGGAGCATCGGCGCAAGTGAGTTTGGCCTTGACATCGGCCTCTGAGCCGTCCCTCTTGGTGTCGGGAGGAGCTCTCTTCTCTTCGGAGCTGGGTCCCTCTTCTCTGCCTGATAGGGGCACCTTTGAGGTCATGAGGAGCTTGCTGGCTCCTATACTGGCACCATAGTCGGCCCCATTGGCCCCTCCTTGTATGGTGCCTGCTTCGGCCTCTGTCTACCCTCCCGAACCCAAGCGCGGAGAACCAACGCTCCAGGTCACCCCATTGGGCATATCCTCCTCTTCTGAGGCCTCCCCTGATCCTGTGGGGGAGCCCCCTCGGAAGAGGACATGTAAGAGGAAGCATGTGGACTCCTCGGAGTCAGTGACATCTGACACCGACGTGGATGATTCAGAAGGGTCCCCAAGGTCCCCCCTCTGAGGATGTCTCATTTTCTGACGTTCTAGAGATCTTTAAACAGAGGGGGAACTGGTCTGCCCTCAACCCTTCCGAGGACGAGTCGGTGTACCTGGATGCGTTCGGTTCTCGCCCTTCCACCTCTTGGGTGTCCCCGCCTTTCGACCCACTCATGGAGGTGGTGGCTCGGAAGGCGTGGACGGCTCCGGATACTATGGAACCAACTCCCCGGAGGCCCACTAAATTTATAACAGCCCCTTCGGACAAGCAGTTTCTCACTAAGGGTGTCCCCGTTGATGCCATGGTGGTGGCAGCGGCCACTAAGAAGGAGTTGGCTGACCCTTCAGTTCCTGTGCATCCTCCTAATAAGGAATCTAGGACTATGGATAGGTACGGCAAGCGGATGTTTTCTTCAGCGACCTTCACCATGCGTCCGCTGAATTATTTGTGCCATTTCACCCGTCTTCAGGGAGACCTTCTCAAAGAAGTAGGTGATACCTTACAGGACCCATCAGCTGCGGGGTCTCAGGAAAAGATCAACTCCCAGCTGGGGACCCTGAACTCTATTGTAAACTCCTCAATGCGGCTCATTTCTTATGCTGACGATGGAGCGAGTAGGGCTGCAGGCATGGGCGTTGCTCTAAGGAGACACGCCTGGATGTGGCTTTGCAACTTTACTGACCCCTTCAAGGCGTCCCTCACTAACACCCCCCTTGACGGTTCTGCTTTGTTTGGACCTCAAGTGAAGGATACATTGACCAGGTGCGAGCAGGAAGGCAAGACTCTCTCTGCCGTGGGAGGCTGTTTTTCCACCCCTTCTAGACCATACCCTAAGGGTCAAAAGGGTGGAAAAATGTGGTTCCAGAAACCCCAGGGAGTACTGCCTGACACACGTGGTGAGCTTCCCTCCAGAGGCAGAGGAGGGAACAATAATAGGCGTCGCCCTAGGGGCGGGGGGGTCCGCAAAATCAGGGTAGCAGAGACTCTTTCTCTGACAAACCCTTCCAGCACCCCTGAGGAGCTGCCCGACTGTCCACCTTCGGAGGCAGTCGGGGGAAGACTATCACTGTACCCAGAAGCCTGGCATTCCCTCACGCAAGACAAATGGGATATGGTCAGTCATATCCGAGGGTTACAAAATTCCCTTTATTCACACCCCACATCAGCCAAAAGGGCCCCTTCCAGACATTCCACCCAGTCTGAGAGATCAAGCAGCACTAGAAATTTCAAAGCTGCTAAGAAAAAGGGCCATCCAGCCAGTCCCAGCAGACCAACAAGGATCCGGAATCTACTCCAAGTTCTTTTTGGTACCAAAAAAGACAGGGGACTGGAGACCTATTTTGGATCTCAGCAGGCTGAACAAGTCGGTTCAAAGAACGAAGTTCCGAATGGTCACGCTACAGTCCAATCTACCCTTTCTGGGTCAGGACAATTGGATGTGCTCTATAGATCTTCAGGATGCGTATTACCATATCAAGATGAACAGGCGCTCCAGAAGGTTTCTCCGCTTCCGGCTGGGAACCAGTTACTACCAATTCAGAGACCTGCCCTTTGGCCTCACCACAGCCCCCAGGGTGTTTACCAAATGCATGGCAGTGGTTGCGGCTCACCTGAGATGACAAGGATTCCAGGTGTTTCTATATTTAGACCACTGGCTCCTTACTGCCACCACCAGGCACCAACTACTCCATTCCAGAGATTACACAGTACAAACGTGCAACGCGCTAGGCATCTCTATAAATTTCGAAAAGTCTGCCTTGTCGCCTTGTCAGTCGATTACCTTCATAGGCGCCGTTTTAAACACGGTGGAGCTGTCAGCAAAACTGCCTACACAAAGAGTTTCAGACATTCGCAGCCATGTTCAGATTCTACTACAGGAGAGCAGGGTCCAAGCCAGATTTGTACTAAAAACACTTGGTCTCATGGCAGCAGCAATCACTTTACTCCCACTAGCTCGTTTTCATATGCGGATCCTGCAGTGGATGCTGTTTTCCCAGTGGTCCTTTCAGCAGCTCCCCATGTCACACAGCATTCTAATCACTCAGTCCTGCAAAAGACACCTCTCTTGGTGGATGGTCTCCCCTCAGGTACTCCAGGGCAGACCTGTTGTTCCTCCTCCTGTTGCCACTGTGACAACGGATGCCTCCCTGATTGGGTGGGCATTTTCAGGGCAAGACAGTCCAGGGCACTTGGCAACGCTTCGAATGCCACCTGCACATAAATGTCTTGGAAATGAGAGCGGTACTTTTAGCGTTGCAGGCCCTTCAAGACTCTCTACCCTCCGGGACTATTGCGGTTCAGACAGACAATATGTCTGTAGTGTGGTACATCAACAAGCAGGGTGGAACCAGGTCCCTACCCCCTAGGTCGAGAAGCACTCGGACTTTGGCAGTGGGCGATCTCTTCTCAACGGTTTCTGTTAGCAACGCATATTCCCAGGAAGTCCAACGTCATAGCGGACAGACTGAGCAGGGCCATTCTCATGCCCTACAAGTGGTCTCTCAACCAGCTAGTATCGGAAAAATGTTCAGAAGGTGGGGTCAGCCTTGCTGCGATCTTTTCGCAACACCTCAAAACAGCAAGTGTCAAGACTTCTTCACCCTCTTCCCTCTCCCAGGTCTCCCCCCCAGAGATGCTCTAGTCCACGATTGGCCCCGGGGTCTTCTGTATGCCTTTCCCTTAATTACTCAGTTAGTCCAGAAAGCAACTGCTTTGAGATCCAGAATGATCCTCATTGCCCCTTACTGGCATCGACAAATTTAGTTTCTATTCCTGCAATGTCATCTACTGGAACAGCCCTGGCATCTGGACCCAGTGCCAGATCTTCTGACCCATCAGTCGGGCAGGCTGCATCAATCCCTTCGATCTCTCAACCTCACAGCTTGGTTGCTCCACTTCCAACCCTAGCCAGGCTTCCTTTAATCTCTCAGTCAGTTCGTGACATTATCCTCGCTTCTCACAAGTCTACTGCTAGAAAGACTTATGCTAGCAATGGAAACGTTTCTCTGTTTGGGCAGGGCAAAAACAAGTGGACCCCTTTACAGCTCCTGTCCAAACAGTTTGTGATTTTTTGGCGGAACTTTTTCAAGTGGGCTCTTCCTCAGCCACCATCAGAGTCCAGCTGGAGGCTATTGCAAATGTCCATGTTGGCTTGTCAGAGACTAGCATTATGTCCTACAAGCTTTGCAAAGCCTTTCTAAAAGGAACTCTGTTACTTAGGCCCCCGGTAAAAGATCCTCCCCCACTGTGAGACCTAAACTTGGTACTGTCATCCTTAATTCTCCCTCCTTTTGAGCCAGCGGCTTCCTGTTCGTTAAAATTGCTCTCGTGGAAAACACTCTTCTTAGTAGCTATCACCTCAGCAAGAATTATGTCGGAACTTCAAGCACTTTGTGTTCGCCCTCCTTACCTTGTTTTTCACAAAGATAGAGTCTCACTTAGAACTAATCCTTCATTTTTACCCAAAGTACTCTCTGGGTTCAGGCACCTAGGCAGCGAGACATTTCCCTGTGATACATTTTGGCTGGGGACACATGACGGAAGTGACATTCAGCTGCAGAGAAATATGGCTGTTTGTTTTCCCCCTGTGAATTTGGTTATTGAAGTTGTAGGTATGACAACACATTCTTCTCTTTGCCCACAGGGAATTTTCAAACAGCCATATTTCTCTGCAGCTGAATGTCACTTCCGTCATGTGTCCCCAGCCAAAATGTATCACAGGGAAATGTCTCGCTGCCTAGGTGCCTGAACCCGTACTCTCTGAGAAAAATCTGAATCAGACCATCGATCTTCCTGTCTTCTTCCCAAATTATACCGATAGAGCTGAACGAAAGTTACATTGTTTGGATGTTCACCGTCAATTACGTTTCTACCTGGTTAAAACTAAGCAGATGAGGAAATCAGACCAGCTCTTCCTGTCTTACGCGGAAGAGAAACAAGGCCTCCCAGTTTCCAAAGTAACCTTATCCAGATGGTTCACTTCTCTTATTATGTTAATTTATCAATTGAGGCATAAGGAGCTCCCTACTAAGCCTAGAGCTCATTCAACCAGAGCACTAGCTTCTTCAGCAGCTTTTCAGGCAAGGTTGCCTATGGATTCCATTTGTGCAGCGGCCACATGGGCCACTCCTCATACCTTCATTTCTCATTACAAACTAGACATGGCCTCCAGAAGTCGGGCTGAATTTGATTCCACCGTACTCGAGTCTGTTCCATTGAGCCACCCAGGACTAAGGTGCTAGGGACGCTGTCCCGTCCAGCAAGAATGAAGGCGAGATTGACAACTTAACATTGAGAAGTTATGTACTTACCATAACGTTCCATGTTAGTTGTCTTCTTATCGCCTTCTTTCTTGCGTCCCACCCTCCATCCCCCTAGCCTGGAAAGACCTAGAGTATCTTGTGAGATGTCTTTTGTCACCGGAGTTATCTCCTCACTACCTCTCTTGCTCCCTTTTGGTAGCCCTTGTAAGAGATATATGTAGAAGTGGATATATATACATATGTTTAGATAGATATCCTCTCTATTGTGGTGGGACATGTATGTCCATAGTGTTAGCTATCAAACGAGATCTGGGTATATGACGCCTAGCATTATGGGACATAGTATAGCCTCGAGCCGGTGAAAAATAGCTCTCGAGCTTTAGTAATAGGCCGAGTCGGAGCAGAGGTTCGGCTCCGAACCCATCCAGCAAGAAAGAAGGCGAGAAGAAGACAACTAACATGGAATGTTATGGTAAGTACATAACTTCTCATTTCTTCCCCTTCTTCATTGTCCTCTTCAGAGAAGAGCAAAAAAGAGGTACCATTCTCCCCTTTGGCACTGACAGCTAAGAAACATAGATCCTCGGCTCCTAAAAGTTCTTCAGAGCCAAAGGACTGTCACACTAAGACTTCGGTTCCAGGAAAATCAACGGCACCGACCACCATTCCTGTGTCAAAATGCTTGACGCTGATGGCTTCGAGCCAGAAGATAATTTGCCTTCTGGTTCTACATTGACTCCAACTAATTTGATGCAGACTATAGATATAGGGCAAAAGGAAGCTCTACCCAGGACTTGTTACTCCCCGTCTATTGACCCCTTTATGGGTGAGTTACGCAAGGTTTTTCTTCAGAAACCTAAATCATCCTCTCTCTCAGTCCATTCCACCAAAAGCCTTACAGAACTTGACGTGAAGAGACTGGTGAGTAACATTTTGTGGGCGAGAGGTTTCACAGAACTCCCTCTGGCTGCAGCCTCTATGGGCTCAGGAGCCTAACCTTCATTCACCCTTCTAAGCACTCCTCCTCTGACCTCCTTCGAGGCTTCAGAGGTTACATCTCTGAGTCATCCAGTGCCTGTTATATTGATTCCAGAGATCTCTTACTGGTTATTGCCCTGAGTTCTTTGGTTATTTCAGAGCTGGAGACCTCTGGGAACAGGAGTCGACTCCAATTTCTTTTTTTAGCCATCCGTGCACCTTGGAGTGTTGGCAAGGCTCAGTTTAGCTCTGGCTTCTGTCTCGGGTGCTGTTTCTTTGGATTGGGGAGTGATCTCTGTTCCAAGACAGTCTGTCACTGTTCTGGGCTAACTTCCCTGTTCGTTGGAGGGTGGAGGAGCCTTCAAGGCAAGGGAGGGGGCCTTGTCTCTTACAGTGACTCAGTCGGCCCCTTCATCCTCCTCCAAGCAGATACCTTCCTCACACCCAGTTATTTGAACTGCCAGTGGGACATTGAGTACCAAAACCTCAGGAATTTCAGATAAAGAGTTAGTCATCTTCTGAGACCTCTCCAGACTATCTCCGAGGAGGTTGCTCAGAAGAAGTGCAAGAGGAGGCACTTAGATTCCCCACAGGAATCGATTATGGAAGGCACTGATTTTGATGAAGGTGAAGTGTCCCCAAGGTCACCCCTGAAGATGTCTCCTTTGGAGACATCTTAGAAATTTTGAAACAGAGGGGTAACTGGAAGTCCCAAAACCCTTCCTTGGAGGAATCATTTTACCTGCAGGCTTTTGGTACTCACCCATCTACCTCTTGGGTGACTCCGCCTGCTGACAAACTCATTCAGTTGATTTCTCAGCGGGTGTGGAAGGCTCCAGACACTATTGAACCCATCCCCAAGAGACTGAACAAAATTTTATCTGCACCTGAAGATAAACAATTCTGGGCTAAAGGTTTAGCGGTAGATGCCATTGTTGTAGTGGTCGCCATGAAAAAGGAACTTGCTGAGGAGAGTTCATCTGTCCATCCACCCAACTGAGAGTGTTGAGTGATGAATAGATTTGAGAAGTGAGCTTACTCTTCATCGACCTTTGCCTTAAGGTCTCTGAATTTCCTGGCACATTTCACCAGAATTCAAAGGGATCTGATCATAGAGCTGTCAGATAACCTGGCGGGAGCTGTTACTGAGTGACTCCAAGAGAATGCTGCTTGCCAGTTGGCTACCCTGGAGTCTGTGTAAGAAGGAAAGTCACTTAGGGGTTAGGGTGTCCATCCAGTACTTGAGTGTGTGTGTTTGTGTGTGTGTTGGGGGAGGGAGAGTCTGCAGTGATCTTGTATCAGACTCCTTCAGCATTTGAGAGAAGCTAATCATGGAATAAAATGCTAATTAATAAATTATAGGAATACCAGACCGATATAACTGCAACAAATTGAAAATATCATGCAGATTAGGAAGTGAGAGTTCACCAATGTTTTTGAACAGGATCCTTAGTTGTTCTAGTCAAGGACATTTCTCAGGTATTATCCAGCCCACTGATTAGCAAATATAAGATTATGGTTCAGAAATTTTATGAGTATGGTTTGCTGTAAAGAGAGGAATATATAACTAGTACATTAGGCCATAGTTTAGGTGTGTATTTTGGAGTATTGACAATAACATTGTATTTTTTATCTGGGTTCATAGGTTTACACTAAGCGTATGGCTGAAGAGCCATGGACAATTTTAAATGTGACACTTCTTATTGGGAATATATTACTTACCGTCTCATGAAAAGACTATTTCCTCATACCCATGCCGTGAATTTGTGGTCTCCTATTCATTTTTTAAAACTCCTTCAGAAGCATCTACATGCCCTGTCCATTCCTGTGCAGGGTGTGTTTTGTCACTTTACTCTGGCAACTTTCCACCTAATGTACAAGCCGCCCTCCCCACGTTGGTACTTGGGATCATCTAAAGATCTCCTCTGAACATCTAGCTGGCGAACTCTTGCTTGAGCAAGAAAACAGCTTTTCAAAACAAAGTACGTCCTGTACCCTACAATTTTTAATTGAATAGTGATTCTGCAACTCATTTGACTCTGCTATGTGGTGTGCACACCCTGCCAGGTCCATATTCCTGGTTTTTACATAAACTTCCTTCCCTCTAAATCTCCACAGCTACGCAGTAACTTTCTTAGCAGTGACTTATGTTTACTAGCCTGCAGATTCCCCTCTTAAAACTGTTCATTTTACTACTTATCTCTTTCCTACTCAGGATGTAGTCTGCCTATATTCATTCTTCTAATGCTGTCTGCTATAACTTTATGTTAATAAATTGTACAACTTGACAAGAATTGTTACGTTCTGTTTTTACTGACCTGGCATAAGGGGAATTCCTGATTGGTTCTTGCTTGCTGATGCTCTTTCTATGTTCTGTACTTAAACAACTTGTGTTTATAGTATTAACCATTATATGAATGTAACCATATAACTGAATGAAATGCCCTACAACTGTATTGTATATTTTACTGTATTAGCATACAACAGTTTCTTTATTTCTTTTGAAATGTACTTTAATAACTTGTGCATTTATTGTACTAACCTTTGTGGAGCTTTTTTCCCTGGGCCTCCGCTAAAAATGGTTCATGCCCCGTCGGAAACTCCCGGTAAACAAATGTTAAATAAATAAGTTTGAAAGTAAATATGACTGCACTTGTTATCTATAGAGAGATTATTACAAAGGCAGGGAATGACCACAGCTCTCAACTGGCCAGAATTTTGCAGAATGCCCAGATTTTTGTCTCCTATTTTTGGTCTGCTCCTCATAAAATTTGTGATTTTGACAAATCACAGAGGACTGAAGTCACTAAATATTGACAGTCATTTGAGTTTTAGACTTCTTATCCTCCATAAAAAATGCATGCTAACACAAAACCTTTTATTCTAGCAACTTTCTAAACTTATAAGAGCAGTACTTGCTGCCCCCCATTATTTTTGGTTTTGTCCAGATTTCTTTTGCAAAGAAGTTGAGAGCTATGTCAGAAAGTGTTGTTGCTCTTGCAGTGCATATAAACTGGAAATATTTGTCAGGCAGCACACAAGTACTTTGAGCGGTAGTATATTGAGACAGTATGCAATGTGATGCATCTTATAAACACTGAAGCAAAAGAGTTTGTAGCAAAGAAAATAATTGGATAAAAGTATTGCTTGCATTGTAGAGACCGTGCTGAGATTATTTGTATTACAGTTCATTTAAAGGTTAAAAACTACAGCTTTAGGAGCAATCCGTAACTATTTTGAGACATGGAGGTACTTGAAGTATTAATAAAACAGCATTTTGAATGTAAAAATTATTTTCTTATTTATGGTTTGACAACTCCTGTCTCAAAGGTAGAAGCAGTTGCATGTCTTGCAGCACCAGAGTAGTGGAACCTGAAAGTATGTATAGTAATTAATGTCAGTCAGTGACCTTATGAAGTATGTACACATTCAACAAATTGTGGAGAAAAATAGCTGAAATGAACGGAGTTGTAATTCTACTATTTTATAAAGATGCTAAGTCCTGATCAGTAGCACCGATTGTTATTGAGGGAAAAAAATCCATAATGAAAGGGTAGCTGTTTAGTGTCAGAGTCAGAAGAGAATTGCTCCCATGCAAACCTCTCAACTGTCCAGATTTTCGCAGAATGCCCAAATTTCTGCCTTATATTTTTGGCCTATTCCTCATACAATATGTGGTTTTCTGTCAAACCACTATAATGATCTGAGGATTGAAGTCACTAAATAATGACATACATTTGAGTTTCAGACTTCAAATTCTTCAGAAAATATAAGTTAACACAAACCCTATTACTCTAGCAACTTTCTAAGTTTGTAAGAGCAATATTTAAAATCTGTCCCTATTTTTTGGCCTTTGCCCCCCCCCCCCCCCATTTTGTCAGGATTTGTCCAGATATTTTGCACTAAGAGGTTGAGAGGTATACTCCCATGACACCTACACAAAAAAACCCAAGATTATCACAGCTCACTAAAGCAATTATATAAGTCCGCACTAAAAAATTAAAAGCACTACACCCTCACAAACTCCCCTTGAGTACCTTGTTCCCCATTGGCACTTTTTTTCAATTATAAAGGAATTCCCAATACTATTCTAGCATGTCCAAAGGTCAGTTTTCAATCTCCTCTCCGGTCCAGCTGGTGAATCTGGGAATCTTGAGGCAATGTTACAACTGCCTCATGTACACAGCCAACCCTCTCCTCCTCCCAACAAATTCCAACACATGTGAGAGATGCAACCATATAGCCAAACTGGAGGCTAAACTCTCTCAACCCAGTACTGGCGTAACCAGTCAGGAGGAGAAGGAAACCACACTCACTACAATTCCAGTCTCACATAGACCTACCACGACAGCAAACGAAACACATAAACACACAAAAACATACTCGGAGGCTCTAAATAAAAATCTGCCTAAGCAGCAGAGTCCTCCAAAGCAGACACCCAAGCAACCGCTACCCCAAAACAAAACACGTGCAACACATAGCTCACAAAGCCAGTGTGCCGAACAGTCACAGCCCTTAAGGCTAAACAACACACCTGATACACTTGTAATAGGTGACTCTATCGTCAGGCACACTGACGTCCCGCTTACCAGGCTGAACAAGGAGAAGGTCACGGTGAGCTGCCTGTCGGGCGCTAGGATCCGCCACATAACACAAGCACTCAGGTCACTCCAAGGCAAGTACAAATATGACTCAGTCATTGTCCATGCTGGAGTGTATGACCTGAGATGTACCTCCCTGGACTACATGAAAAGAGACATCGAGGAGCTCTCTGAGCATGTAGCCCAGGCCAGTATGACCCTGACCTTGAGTAGCATCTTACCCTCACCAAGAATGATGCCACAATATGAAGACAAGATGATCAATTTCAACAATTGGCTTAAGTATTGGTGTCATTCAAAGGGGATCCAATGCCTGTCAGCCTGGGATGACATGCTCGACAAGCCATGATGCTTCGCTAGGGACGGCTTGCACCTGTCACCCCTGGGCTTTCGAATATTGGCAAAGGCTCTTGCTACCCCCATAGTGCCTTTTTTAGGCAAGGCACAAAAGACAAACCCACCTCCATAGGTATCACAAGGGATAAGAAACTAAGAGTAGTGCTACTCAACGCCAGAAGTCTAAACCTCAAGATGCACACACTCGAAACTCTCCTTAGCATGGAGAACATCGATAACTGTGCCGTAACAGAAACCTGGTTCAAGGCTCCAGAGTGCACCCCAGCACTACCAGGTTATACCTCATACCATGCTTTTCAGCCCCAAAACTTGGACCAAACCACAAAAGGAGGTATCAATATTCGTCAAAGATACCCACACCTCCAGGTTGGTGGCACAGCACGAAGCATCAGAGACTATCCATGTGCAACTAAACCTGGTCGATTTCTTTGAAACAGTCACCAAGGCCATTGACGAGGAGAAGGTGGTCCACACAGCCTACCTGGACCTCGCAAAAGCCTTCGATACAATACCCCACTCGGGCATTATAGATAAGCTCACCAGCTTAAATATAAACCCCTATGTCACTAGATGGGTTGCAAACTGGCTCAAGGACAGAACCCACATGGTTAGAATTGCTGGAGCCATGTCAGACACCAAACCAGTTACAAGTGGCGTCCCACAAGGTTCAGTCCTGGGACCTCTCTTGTTCGGCATATATTTCTCGGAGGTACAGACCAACACGGAAGGACTGTGGCTGACCAAGTTCGCAGATGACTGCAAACTGGGCGCCATAATAGACTCTCCAGCCGACACAAGCATCCTCCAAAAGGGCCTCTTAGAAACAGACAACTGATGCCAGAGCCATGGCCTCAAGCTAAATGCCAAAAAGTGTATAGTCATCCCCTTTGGCAAAAACAAAGTGCCCACAAATTACCACATAGGTGGTAATCCATTATGTACAGAAGAAGTAATTAGGGACCTGGGGACCCAAGTTGATAGCAATCTCTCATTTGACAACCACGTGGCCAAAGTGGTTAGAAAAACATTTTATATAGCCCACCTAATCATGAAGGGATTCACATCTAGATCAGGGAAGGTCATCGTGCCTCTTTACTCATCCCTCATCAGGCCCATAATTGAGTACAATGCCCCTTTTGGGATGTACCTTACCAGACACCTGCAGCAACTGGAAAGACCCCAAATGTACCTCACCAAGAGGATCAAAGGGCTCAAACAGATGCCATATGCTGCCCAGTTAAAGAAACTCCAGCTCTACTCAGTGGCATACCGCCTGCTCAGAGGCGATCTGTGCCTGACGATAAAGCCTTGTCCAACCCGGAATTAATGGACATGCTGCACCTCAGAAAATCCAAATCCCATCGAGCTACGTGCTCGAGAGACTTGAACCTCAGCACTGAAATAAATAGGACATGCTGGAGGGACAGATTCATAATCCAGAGGCTCCCTTCACTCTGGAATAAAATCCCAGTCCAGGTTAGGCAGAGTCCCTCATTGACTCTCTTCAAGAGGAATCTTGATGAGTGGATGGGAGATCGTAGGTTTACCCCGGGTATCACTTCTGTGTCACTGTTAGACAGAGGCACAGTATACTGACCTCGAAAAAGGGCATAGCAAAATTAATTTAAAATGGGTGGTGAAAGCCAAACACACTCTGGCTAGGCTTATAAATGCCCTAGGGCAGATAGCCTAGTATTAACCTATGAGCTGTCTGAAGTTGTACCTTAAACTAATTAACAAATACTTAATATATGCAGAAGTTAAATTTGTAAGTCAAGCTCAGCACAGAATCATAACAAACTACTTGATTACAGGCCATGTGTAGTCAGTGACAAATATAAGTACATACTGATGACAAAACATCCGTGGCTGTAGTTGTATTATTGTTTCATGTTGTAAAGCCATTCCAAGGGCAGTAGTATAGATATTTTCATAATAGTAGTGTGTGTTAATAAAGGAATACGCGGCCTGTTCAGATATAGTTGCAAGTTGATGTCTCAGTCATGATTTCGGTTTGTCAAATTGCAAATCTCTAAAGTATACCGAACAGCAGTTATCTGTAAATGTGATGTATTAAAATTTTTTATTTAAAGCTGTTTAACTTAAGACATATGTTGTATCATGATACTTTAGGAAATGTATTGCTGAGCACTTCTAACTTTGAAAACCTTTAGAATCTATAGTAACTATTTAGATTCCAAGGCCTGTTATATAAAAGCTTTATAAATAAATCAATATTTTAAGTGATGTGTGGAGGGACCATCACTGTACTGTTTGGCCAGTTTTAACAACAGAGATGATAACTGAGATAAAGATCAGCAGAAAGCTTAGACAAAGCAACAAAGATTCAGTAATCATTTTAAGTATCAGCACACCCAGTGCCTAGTCCCTAACTGTGGAGGCTGAATTGACCAAAAAGTCCAAGTTTGACATTTCTGTGTATGTTCGTATTTTTTTTGAAGTGCACTGATCACCGAGTTGGTATACACAAGTGTGGTGGGGGCAGGTAGCTTGCCCCATATGAAAAGGGTTACAGTGGCACCCCCTACAACAACAATTTTAAAGGGGAACGATGCTTGATATGCACTTTTCTCCTATGTTTTCAGTCCTTTTTTTCCCTTCTTCACTGTTTCAGGACTCTGCATTGCAAATCCTGACATTTCATTAGGGAGACCAAAGACTCATTTGTGTATTAAGAATTCCTGTTAGTCAGAAAGAGTGGTTACTGTGAATCTGGTTTTACAGTAGAACAGAAAATAAATCAAAAAGCTAACACATTGCAGAATACA
This sequence comes from Protopterus annectens, assembly GCF_019279795.1. Lineage (NCBI taxonomy): Eukaryota > Metazoa > Chordata > Ceratodontiformes > Protopteridae > Protopterus > Protopterus annectens. The sequence continues at coordinate 777,523,271 of NC_056748.1, forward strand.
GAAATGGATGTAAGTAGTCTGAGGTTACTTTGCAGAGGAAGCAAATAATTCAAGAAGAGAAAGCAAAATGGAAATATTACAGATTTTTTTAAAATTTGATTTATAAGGAGATGGATTAAATTGCTGCATATCATTTTATTATATGAACAAACCTGTGAAAGCAATTCCGGGTCTTTGAATTATTGGTGAGTAGTCATATTTTTCAACTGGAGTCTGTTGGAATAAAGAATATGTGAATTGTAGTTCCATTGAGCATTCTGACAGGACCTGTGTAACTAAATATTGAAGCACTCAAGTTTTCAAACACACCACTATTCATCGGTGTGCTGAAGTGAATTAAGCAAGGAGTAATAAAGTCTTATGCTTTGCGTCAATAAGAGAAGACATTTTACTACAAGTATTTATACATCTCCAGTCATCAAATTGTAAGACATTATTTGGAAATATGTTTTAAATTTTAGGAGGATTGAGCTGCGGCATATAATTATTAATGGGGTATTTATTTATTCATTTTTTTTATTTTTTACATTTTACAGGGACCAGAACACTCTTCTGCCAGGCCAGAAAGATTTCTTCAGATGAGTAATGATGACTCGGATCATTTCCCTGTAAGTGTCACAAACAGCATTGCAGAAGAAAATGTATTTCAGTGTGAAGAGTACACTTGCATAAAGCACATGGTTGCTTAACATTCTGAACCAGTTAGAGTAACGCTGTTAAAAGGTACAAAAATTAGTGTGTTGTGAACTGCGCATGTAGTTCTACTGCTTGTCTACTGATGTCATGTTTTTTTTTTTTTTTTTTTTCTAAAATGACCTGATATTTTGTGACATTTTGGCATGTATCTCAATCTTACATATCTGAGGACAGGGTATCCTGTTGCAATTTCCAGGGTACTGATACAGAACCTGTTCAGCACTTACAAAGGGAGCTGTTAGAAGATGTTCTTCATTCCACATTGCTGCAGTCCTAACCATTGGGGGTAGTCCGCTGTCCAGTCGGCCCGAATACCAAAGTATATGGCTGACGTCGGTCAAGGCGCATTAGACTGATGTCAGGACGTCAGGGTACTAATGCGCATGACCGACGTCATATTCTCAGTCTTTTTTGCCGCATGGTCCGATGCAGAAGCAGTTTTGCGAGTGCAGGTTGGCGTTCTGAAATTTTCTGAAGTCGGAGTTTCAGACCGAATCAAAGTTGGCTAAGTACCCCGTTGGGGAACATTTTGGTTTTTTCTTGCCTCAGTATTTTACCGGATGTCAGAAAAAGTGAATAACTGTATTTCTTGTGGGAAGCAGATACCTCATAGGGATTACCATACTTTGTGTATACCTTGTTTAGGGCCTGAGCACGACGTTGTTGGATGCCGCTGTTGTGCTAGATTTAACAAACGCACTATTAAGAGAAGGTTAGACTGTGCCAGGTTAGTGTTTGGGAAGCGTTGTAATTATAAAATGCCGTCGGATGCTCCGACGGCCGCTTCGTCCAAAAAGCGCAAGGACAAAGCAGCAAAGCCTAGGGTTGAAGAACCGGCAGTCCCGGACGTCGGTTCTTTAGAAGGCTTAGGGGAGCCAGAAGTTTTGCCAGGAGTTTCTGGGGAGTCTCAGGCAGAGACTTTACTGTTACAGGATGTGCCCTCTCAGGAGGTAGGCCAGGCTGAGGGGGCTTCTCAGGTAACTGTTCTTCCCTCTCTTCCTAAGGTAGTTAGAGCCTCTCCTTCTGTTTCCAAGACTTCTTTGAGAGGTAGGCCAAGTTTAGCTTCAGTAGGGGCTTCTCCTAGCACTTCGGGTTCTGTGCCTAAGAAACATATGCTTAAAATGGCAGAGGATTTGATTACTATGATTAGAGGTTCTATGCCCCCTCCTGATAAGAGGCCTAGGGTGGAGCCTGAGTTTGAGAGTTTTGAACAGTGTTCAGAGGCTTCTGAGTCTTCGGCTGAAGACTTGCAGGAGTTTCCTCATTATTCTGATTCTGATGTGGATGATTCCACTCCTTCAGCTTCCCCTCCTGAGGATTTTTCATTTTCAGAGACTCTGCATTCCATGAGGGAGCATTTTAAATGGGAAGGCCAAGATTTCTCTGATTCCAGGAAGAGGCTTAGGGAATTTTTGTTTTTACCCCAGCATAGGCCCTTAGCTATACCTCCTGTGTTGAATGTGGTGGAAGATGTTTTTGCAGAGGCTTCCCTGAACCCTGATTCTTTGCCTCCTGCCCTGTTAAACCTGATAGGTACTATAGGGTGCCTGAAGCTCATAAGTATCTTTTAAGAGTCCTAGGGCAGACCCAGAAATTGTTTCTCAGGGGCCTAAGGGTGTTAAGGCCTCGGTTGTTAAAAATCCTGTTCCCTCTGATAAAGAGGCAAGGGCTTTGGATAGATGGGGAAAGAAAGTGTATACTTCTTCCACTTTAGCCATGAGGGCGTTGAATTGTCAGTTTCACATGCTAAAATATCAAAATTACCTCCTTTCACAATTGAAATCTAAGGTGGATGCTCTAGCGGAAGGTATTGAGTGTAAAGAGTTGCTGGATTTAGTTCATGTGTCTGAACAAGTGGGTAAGCATTCTTTGCAATGTGGTTTTGATGCTGTGCAGGCCTCCTCGAGGGTGGCTGCCACTGGTTCTGTTCTTCGCAGGCACGCTTGGTTGAGGGATCAGAATTTAGCTGAGCATGTTAAGACAAGGATTTTGGATGCTCCTTTACAGTCTGATGTGTTGTTTGGTTCGCCTGTGGAAGCAGTTTTAAAGAAAATGGAGGACAAGGCTAAATCTATGCAGACTGTTAAAGATTTTTGCAGGTGCAGCCTCCAAAGTTTAGCAGAAATTGGCCTACTAAGGGATGGACATATCCTGCTTATGATTCCCAGTCTAGGGGTAGGTCTAGACGTGGTAGGGGCAGAGCTCAAGGTTCTTTTAGGCCTAGAACAGGGAGTTCTCCTGCTCAGACTTCTGGTGAGGGCAGGGGTCAGTCCTTTCGTAAACAGACCCAATGACCTGCCTTTTCAGCTGCCAGTTCATTCTCGTCTGGCAGCTCCTTTGGGAGGAAGACTGTCTCTTTTCAAAGAAAATTGGGATTTAATTACTCAAGACAGATGGGTTTTGGATATCATTCACCACGGTTACAGGTTTTATTTCCATACCTTGCCCCCTTTCAAAGGCATGCCAGACGTTCCTCCTCCACAAAGGAAAGAGGCTCACAAGCAAATTTCTCTGCTACTCCAAATAGGGGCCATTCAGCCAGTCCCTATACCAGAAAGGGGCCTAGGATTTTATTCTCGCCTGTTCCTAGTACCAAAGAAGGGGAACACGTGGAGACCAATTTTGGATTTATCTATCCTCAACACTTATCTGGACATTCCCAAGTTCAAAATGTTGACGTTACAACAGCTTTTACCTCTGCTGGGCAAAGATCACTGGATGGTAACTTTAGATCTCAAGGAAGCTTACCTTCATGTGCCTATGACTAAGTTGCAGAAAGTATCTGCGTTTTCGAGCTGGAAATTCTCATTATCAGTTCTCTGCATTGCCCTTTGGCTTATCTACTGCGCCCAGAGTATTCACAAAGGTTCTGGCTCCAGTGATAGCTTACTTCAGGCTAAAAGGAATTCAAATCTATCCTTATTTGGACGACTGCCTGATTCTGGCTCAAGAAAAGGAAGACCTTCTACAGCATTTGGAATATGTCATAGCAGTGCTAAGATGCCTAGGGTATTCTGTGAACGAAATAAAGTCCAGTCTAGTACCCTCTCAAGACATGTGCTTTTTGGGTGTGAGACTGAATACAGCAGCCCAGATGGCCTTTTTAACCCCGGACAAACAAAAGAATCTTTCCAGTTACTTCCATCAACTATCTCATCAGTCCGGGCTGACTGCAAGGACAGTCCTTCAAGCCTTAGGGTTCATGGCATCTTGTATTCTGGTGCTTCCCAATGCCAAACTGCATATGAGGAAGCTGCAATGGTATCTCAAAAATGTGTGGACACAGCACTGCCAGGATTTGGACACTGTCATTCAAATAATAACAAAAGCAACACTTCCACAGAGAAACTGTTAAAAACAAACCACTGAAATGGTTGTGAGAATCCAGCAAAGGTAAAATCACTGTACAGACAGGTCAGTGACCATTCAAAAAAACACCAGGCTGAAACGAATAACTAAAATAGGACCACAGATTTATTAAATATGCCTTGAAGCGCTTTTCGTCTGCTTCTTAAGCAGACTTCTTCAGAATACAGTTAGTAAACCAACCTCCTTCTTTTAAAACAGACAAATAGTCCACAGCTGTGTAATTAATTGTTAAATTGAAAAATCTTAAAGGCAAAGACCTTTAAATTCAAAGAAATCAATCTGCCTTAAGGCATTAAATGCACATATACTGAACAAAGAATGAAAATTGACATATTATTAATCACAAGTTAACTGACTTGCATTACATATGGTCATGAAATAAGGTTAAATGAAATAAAAATATATTTGATAAAAATACAAAACTATGTTCTGTACTAAAATGCATATAAACCAAACGATACGTATGGTAAACATAAAAACAGACCCAGTGGGAAAGCATACACAGATCCCAACTAGTAAGTTAAGTACAACCTGTTCACACTAGGCATAACACCAGTACTTACTGGGCATACCACAAATGTAACATCCCGAAACATAAAGGAAAATAACATAATTGTAACAAGTGTAACTATGGAACCTAAAAGGTTAACATTCATAACATACTCCAGTTGTAATATCTAAAAAAGAAAGACAACCGCCCACGTCTACCTTTTAAGACTGTTAAGACTCAACAAGCAAGAAATGGAACATGCTTCGTTGAGACCAGGGGCATGATAAGCTTCCAACCTAATCTGCCAATGCAGTTCAATTGCCAACAACTTCAGAGAAGCAGGGCCACCTCTACTGTCCACGGCTAACTGGTCAATGGCAATGAATTTAAATTGGTGAGATGGAAACTCAACTACGTGTTTAGCGAGGGCGTTGGTTAATTTCTGTTTCTTAATGGCATACTGATGCTCGTAAACGCTCCCTCAATTTACGTTCAGTCTTCCCCACATAGTAGGCTGGGCAATTCTGACATGCAGCTAAATATACTATCATTTTAGAATTACAGTTGTTTCTGTATTTCAATTTAAACTCAAAGTTGTTCACATTAAATCTACTAGATTCCATAATCAAGTTACAAAATTTACAGGCATGACATTTAAACATACCTGGAGATCTAGTGGTGGCGGTTTCATCTCGAACCATGACTTAAGGTTCCTATCCTTCCTATAAGTAACCTTGGGGCACAGACCGAGTTTAGAAGATACTCCAGGGTCCGCCCTAAATAATTGCCAGTTCTTCCTAACAATATTCCACAAGATGTCGCTATCAATTGCAAAAGTGGTAATGAATCTAGGTAAATCCACCTCAAATGTTCCATCAGCAGTACTTGGACTAACTGGACTAACCACGGTTAATGGTAAAGTAGAAAATACACTGACCTTGCTAGATAAAAGTGGACGTACACTTTGGACCTCCTTTGAGTGACTTCCTCAATTAGATCCTTAACAAGTTTGAAGGGTAACCCGACTCAGAAACATCTCTTGGAGAGTGGTACATTCAACTTCAAACATATCGTCCCTACTAATGATCCTTGCTGCCCTAACAAGCTGCCCTTAACCACAGCACTTCTGTGTAAAAGGGTGACAGCTAGAGAAATGTAACATGGTGTTGGAATACGTAGGCTTCCTATGGATTCTAGCAGTGTAACACAAGGAAATGTTGTCTTTCTCTAGCAAAATGTCCAAATACGCTATCTGTTGGACATCGAAGGTGGAAGTAAATTCCAAGAATTCCGTAGTGACGTTGAGATAGTCAACAAATTCTACAGCTTGTAGCTCATTACCTTTGAACAAGATAAAAATGTCGTCAAGGTAACGTGTGTAAAAAGCGGAATGTTTACTGTACAAAGGATGATTGAAAAGAAATTGATGTTCCCATTGCCATTACCAAGTTCGCAACACTAGCCCCATAGGGAACCCATACCCACTCCCACTTTCTGAAGGTAATAGTTATTTCCAAACATGAAATAATTCCTTGGTAAAGTTAAATCCAACAATTCACAAACTAAAGAGATGTCATAGCTGCTAGCCCTAGCTCTCAGTCTATCACCCACCCACTCAATTGCTATTTAGTGGGGAATACAGGTGTATAAGTCTTTAACGTCCACTGTAAGGAAGTTAAAACAATCTTCATATTCAATCTCGTTCATACTGGACAAAAAAGTCCATGAATCCTTACACACCTCGTTTCCATGACCACATACTTACTAAGTAGGTGGTCGACAACTTTAGCGCAGGCGTAGGTAGGTGACCCTCGGCTGTCAATAAGAGGACGCATAGGTGGATCGGTTAGGTTTTGTGAATCTTGGGTATACCAAAGAAATAGGGAGTCCTGGGATGGGAAGTAGTCATGTAGTGGTATAAATCCAGATTAATCCTTGATTCCAAAAACATTTCCTCAATTTGTTCTTTAATAATCCGATAAGCCATTAATTTCATTCAGGGAACTCAACGCATAAGAAGGGGTGTCCAATAAGACTGACATACGATCAAAATAATCGTTATTATCGAAAATCACCACCCTCCACCTTTATCAGGTTTACATATCGTAGGTTATTCAAACGCAACTCCTGAATAAGGTCAGTTTCAAAGTTGGTAGAAGTGAACCCTCTTCGTGTTTTAAAGCTGTTACTAATAGACACTTTCTTGGTTTTAATACTTCTTATATCAACCTCACAAACTTGCTCAAAAGAGGACAAAAGAGGGTGAAGGGGGGGATTGTAAGTACTTGGTATATGTAAAGGATTAAGTGTCTGTGTATGCCCCCCCACCCATCATAAGCCTAAAATTGAGCTTTCTGGTAAATGTTTTAATGTCAATTATGGCCTTAACCAAGTCAAATTTATGATTTGGAACATATGTGTGACCCTTAGCCATAAGGTCTGCCATTTCAGACGTAATAGGTGTGTTGGAGAAATTATACACCTTAAAGTCACCTAAAGTATTGGTGCTAATGACTGGACCAAGCTGTTCCTGATTCACATTTATACCATGGGGTATACCTGGTAACAGTACTCCTACTCCACTGGACCCTTCCTCACAAGGACAGGGGGGTGGGTTGGTAACTATCGAACCTTCTAACGGTTGGTCCTCCTCTGGTTCGATTGATTCGGCCACTGTCGTTGAGTTTTGGGTCTTGTTCCTAAAAAATTCCATTGTGGATTACCATTGTTGTTACCATTAGTACTGTTCTTGTTCTGTAACCTCTCACTCCTACGTAACTCCACTGGAGGAATACAATCATTAGAAGTGAGGTCTTCCTGTGTTATATTGGAAAAGTGATCATCAGCATTTACAGTGTTACCCAAATCAGGGCTTACGTTGTGGTTGGAACTAAGAGGCCAAGGGTTGATCTTCAGACTTGCCCTGGAGGGGTTAGGATCATAAAACCCTCCCGTATGCTTTTGAATCCTTTCCAATTTTTTAACCTTCACTGCCTTAAGTTTGGCCAAATAACTATCAATGCTGCTATACAATCTTATATAATCAACCCTATACCTATCAAAGGCCACATCCGCTTTATAATCCTATCAAGGCATTGGCTTCAGAATTAAGCTCTTCAACCTGTAAAGAATAAAATTTAATCATAACACTTAATAATTCAAAGCCATGCCTGTCATACATGGCAATCAGCTCTTGGTGGAAAGCAGATTTACAAACCAAACCAGTAGGGTACTGGAAATGTCTAAGGCCTTTAGGCACAATTTTCGAGCTAGGCATTCATTAAAATAGGCAATTTCAAGTTGGAGTTTTCTAATTTTCAACATGATGTTATCTAAAGTTTTAACTTGCCAGAAATGTCAGGTTCAGGAACAGATCTAAATGTGCCTGCTGTAACATTTTCAGGCTGAAATGAGGGTTAGCACAAACCCAGTTAGCGAGGTCCGGGCAGTTCATAAAATTGTTACTCACCGAGGTCGGTGGATTGCTAATCCCTGCTCCAGCCAAATTGGAACCAACATCAGCCGGCTGACAGTTCTCGTTGAGAAGGGAGATAGAACAAGTACCTTCCCTTGATGTGTTGTTAATGGGAATATCTGGAAGCAGTCGGTTACTGCCAGGAATACAGACCCTTCGTGAATCTTGCAAGACAGACATAGAATTGACATCAAACGCCGGCAGTTGTTGAGGTGAATAATTCACGGTAGCCGGAACACGCTGTCGATCGAAAAATGGATCAAAACCATGGTTCTGCTGGTTAGTGCTGCGTCCGGACGACGGAATTCTCCTCTGTCCTTCATTTGGAGTGACAACCGAACCTGCTGGTTGCTGGTTGACGTACGACTCAGGTGCCGGAGTTCTCCTCTGCCTTCCTGCGTCGTCCTCTACACTCCTTCCTGCATCTCCCTCCGCATTCCCAGCTAATACAGGAACCAAAGCCGAAATGTTGTTGTCCGAGGAGGTATACCCCTGGTGCATCACAGTGGGTCCCTCCGTCGTAACTGAGTGAGTAGAATTATTCCCCAATGGTGCATGTGCACCAACAGCAGCAGGAACATCGTGGTTGCAATTTACGTTACTAGCTGGGACTACGAATGTCCCACATAAAGGTGCACAGTCAGTTACGGAAGTAGAACTAACACTTAAGTTAGACTTGGCGACCTGCCTTTTCAAAAGTCAATTCTTTGTAAAATAGAATCAATCTTACTAAATAGTAAGTCCAAGGATTTGTTGTTAAAACGAAACGGAACACAAGGTGATGGAGGTTGGTTATTAGATGTAGAATTAGGTGGTTCTTTACTGCCTGGCGAGCCGGATTTAAGAAGCTCAGGTGTAGCATTAGGGAACTCACTACCTGCTTCAGTGACAGGAAAAGACGACATACTAGCAAAAGCAACACTTCCACAGAGAAACTGTTAAAAACAAACCACTGAAATGGTTGTGAGAATCCAGCAAAGGTAAAATCACTGTACAGACAGGTCAGTGACCATTCAAAAAAACACCAGGCTGAAACGAATAACTAAAATAGGACCACAGATTTATACCTTCATGTGCCTATGACTAAGTTGCAGAAAGTATCTGCGTTTTCGAGCTGGAAATTCTCATTATCAGTTCTCTGCATTGCCCTTTGGCTTATCTACTGCGCCCAGAGTATTCACAAAGGTTCTGGCTCCAGTGATAGCTTACTTCAGGCTAAAAGGAATTCAAATCTATCCTTATTTGGACGACTGCCTGATTCTGGCTCAAGAAAAGGAAGACCTTCTACAGCATTTGGAATATGTCATAGCAGTGCTAAGATGCCTAGGGTATTCTGTGAACGAAATAAAGTCCAGTCTAGTACCCTCTCAAGACATGTGCTTTTTGGGTGTGAGACTGAATACAGCAGCCCAGATGGCCTTTTTAACCCCGGACAAACAAAAGAATCTTTCCAGTTACTTCCATCAACTATCTCATCAGTCCGGGCTGACTGCAAGGACAGTCCTTCAAGCCTTAGGGTTCATGGCATCTTGTATTCTGGTGCTTCCCAATGCCAAACTGCATATGAGGAAGCTGCAATGGTATCTCAAAGATGTGTGGACACAGCACTGCCAGGATTTGGACACTGTCATTCAAATAATACCTTGCATTCAAAAGGAATTTTTGTGGTGGGCTCAGGAATGTCACCTAAACAAGGGACTCTCTGTGACCCGGCCAGAGGCGAGTCAGATTTTAACGACAGATGCCTCGGACATTGCTTGGGGAGCTCATCTAAATGGAAAGTGGATACAAGACAAGTGGCCTGCCAGACTTCAGCATCTACATATCAACATGAAGGAGATGTTAGCAGTCCAGTTTGCATTAATGGCTTTCAAGGAGTTACTTCTTCCAGGGCAGGTGTTGATTCTAACAGACAACACAACTGTCATGTGGTACATCAACAAACAAGGGGAACACATTCTTATCCTCTATGCAGGCAAGCAATGATTTTATGGGAAACTGCGCTCAGCTTGCAACTAACTCTACAGGCAAGGTTTCTGCCGGGAGCACAGAACTCCTTAGCAGATGTATTAAGCAGACAAATCATGGATCCCCACGAGTGGAAACTGGATCTTCATGTATTTCAGAAATTGACAGTGTCATGGGGAACTCCAGACATAGATCTGTTCGCTTCTCCACTAAACCACCAGCTGCCAAAGTTTTGCACAAAGGGGTTTCATCACACAGCTTGGAAAGTGGATGCTCTTTCTTTCATTTGGAAAAATCTTCATGTGTATGCCTTTCCACCTCTGCCTCTTCTTCCAAAGGTGCTCCTAAAGGTCAGACAAGACAAGCCAAGGATGATTTTAATAGCTCCAGATTGGCCTCGGCAACACTGGTACCCACTACTAAGGAGTCTGGTAAGGAAGCCTCCATGGCCTTTGCCTTTGATTCCACATCTGTTATCTCAGAAGGACGGTCACCTGCTCAATGTCAAGCTTCACTCTCTTCATCTAACAGCCTGGCATATTCTGTTCTGAAACACAGCAGGTCTCAACTTCCTCAACAAGTTTTAAATGTGATTATGGAAGCCAGAAGACCTAGTACAAGGAAGGTGTATGCAGAAAAATGGAAGAGATTTTTATTTTGGAGTGCAGCAAAGAATTTGGAGATTTCTGAGCCTAATTTGAGTGTGGCTCTTCAATATCTTACTGAGTTATTGGACAAAGGTTTGTCCTTCTCTTCCATTAAGATTCATGCTGCAGCAATTTCAGCTCACTATGATTGTGACCCACCTTTGTTTTCGCATCCTTTGTTCAAGCAGTTTCTTAGAGGGGCAAAGAATATAAGACCCCACGTAGAGCTCCTACTCCTGCTTGGGATCTCAATTTTGTGTTGGAAAAACTTACTCTACAACCTTTTGAGCCTGCGGCTACTGCTGAATTGAAATACTTGACATGGAAGACTGCTTTTTTGTTGGCTATTACTTCTGCAAGAAGGGTTTCTGAGTTGCAGGCCCTTATGGCAGTAGAGCCTTTTTGATTTTCCATAAGGATAGGGTATCATTACGTACTAATCCTTCCTTTATGCCTAAGGTGGTTTCTAGTGTGGCTTTAAACCAAACTATTCATTTGCCTACCTTCTATGCAGATCCCCAAAATAAGGGGAAAAGATTTTGCACACTTTAGATGTACATAGGCAGTTGCGTTATTATTTAAGCAGGACTAAGGATTTCAGGCAGTCTCAGCAGTTGTTTGTTTCTTTTGCTTTGAGTTCTCAGGGCAAGCCTGTGTCTAAGCAAACTATTTCTAAGTGGATTGGGTTTTGCATTTCATTTTGTTATTCCCATCATGGCAAGGAGATTCCAGCTGGGATTAGGCCTCATTCCACTAGGGCTACTGCCACTTCTACAGCATTTCTAAGGGGGGTGGCAACTAAGGATATTTTGGAGGCAGCTACTTGGAGTTCAGTGCATACTTTCTCTAAGCATTACCATCTTCCTCTCTACTCTAAATCTAGGGCTGGTTTTGCCACTGCTATTTTGCAAGGCATGTTGACAGCTCCTGCTTCCTTATGATTTGCCAGCCTCCCTTAACTCTGCTTTGGGATTCTACCCAATGGTTAGGACTGCAGCAATGTGGAATGAAGAACATAGTACAGTTTTGTACCTACCATAAATGTAGATGTTCGAGGATCCACATTGCTGCAGTCCATTACCCTCCCTCCTTCCCCTCTGTGTTTAGGGGTGTTGGTGTGGGTTAGGTTATACTCTTGTACATTTGTATATATTGTATATATGTTTGGTGCAGGGTTTTTTGGTTTTTTGGTTTGGGCCTTGTCTTTTTAGGGTCTTCTGACATCTGGGGCAAGAAAAGACTGAGGATATGACGTCGGTCATGCGCATTAGTACCCTGACGTCCTGACATCAGTCTAATGCGCCTTGACCGACGTCAGCCATATACTTTGGTATTCGGGCCGACTGGACAGCGGACTACCCCAATGGTTAGGACTGCAGCAATGTGGATCCTCGAACATCTACATTTATGGTAGGTACAAAACTGTACTTTCTAATTCAGGGAATTCACAGTAACACTGAGCCTTAACAGCAAATCAGGTGGTTTCTTTACAGGGAATCGTTGACCAATTACCCATGTTGTAACTGCCCAAACACAGCTTGTTGAGATTGAAGGTTAAATACTTGGCTTATGTGGGACTGCTGTTTAAGACCACTGCGAACATCTGTGCAGAGTTTCTCCATCACCCTGTGTGAGTATGCTGCTAATGTATGTTTTCTGGGTAAGGGAGAGCCTGCCTTATCAAAGAATTAATTACTATTTGTTCAGCACATCTTCGGCTGGATACACCAAACATTTACCACAGACACTGCTTTCTGTTGCTAGTGTTTACTGTACGTATCACAGTTATATATCAGGAGTAGTAAAAAAAAAATCAGTCAGTCAAGAAGCTTCATCTCTGTCTCAGCCAGTGGATACTGTTCACATTGTGTAAGCTGGCATATTCATTTCCCAGAGATATGGCTAAACATGGAACATTAAACCACAAGACATCAAGCAGAGCAATTAAATATGCACAGTGAATTGGCAAAATACCAACACTGTGTAACACTGAACATAGTAATAAAATACTTCTTTAACATAAAGAGCACAGATTTTATATATGTTATCAGCAAACAACAGCACTCCAAGCATGTTGTTTTCATATTCTTTTCCCGTATGTGCCTGCCGACCATTAAGACTCCGCTGTCAGTTTTGGGCCTATTTGATGTCCTTTCATTTCACTGTTGCAGTATTCTTTACAGTAGAGATCCCCTGCCAAGGCTGCCTACCTCCAGACAGTATACTAAAGCCTTTTGGGTACACCGTACATCACACGTATGCTCCCTGCGGTACAGCATAGGGCATAAAAGTGACATACAGACAGACCATCCTCAGAACTTGTTTGCCGCCACTGTAAATGCTATCGTCGATCATCAGTCTGAATGTTCACTTTGCTTGCTGGTTCACCAAGCCATTTTTCAGATATGTGTCCTGTTGGGGTTTTGTTGTTATCCTTTTTCCTTTGTTTTTGTTGTTTGTCAGGTTCATGTCATCCAGAAAGGGTAAATGCCAGTGTAGGAGACAGATTACCCATAAAGATTATCACAAGCAGACTTTATTTTGTCTAGGTGCTTTCCACGACCGTATGTCCTGTTCTGTTTGCCATGCTTTCATCCTGAAGATTCTACATAGTTGGCTTTCCTCTTTGGCCATATATTTAGAAAAGTAATGTCTTAACCTTTGGCAAAAGAAAGTAACTTCCCGCTCCAAGGGTCAACCATCCCTGAGGAAGAAGGTCCAGAAAACTAGGTTTGGTTATTCAGCTTTGCTGCATTTGCCAGACATTTCTCTCATGGTAGTGAAAACCCAGAAGATAGTCCGGATCTTTTTTTTTTGGATTCCTCTGCCATGACTGCTTTAGAGGCCAGCTTGGATCAGGCTTTACACACGTCCCTGAAGGCCTTGCAGATGGCCACTTCCGATGATCAGGAGGAACCGAGACTGATTATTACCGAAGTGCTTAGGGATGTTCCTCAGATTTTGTTTAGGGAGGAAGTACTGACTGCTATTATAGTGTGTCTTATGGGTCTGAGCCTTCTAAGTTTTTCAAGGCTGACGTCCCCTTAAAAAAGAAAGAAAAAATTAAACATGTTTCTCCTGCTCCTAAGGACCCTCAGAGTGAATGGCAGAATTTCACTCGGGGTTTGTTTAATACCCTTATGGCTTTGAAGCCTCCTCAAGGAGTCTCTGTTCTAGTTTCCTCTTGGTCTTTTATTTAGAGGCATAGGGAACAAGATTCCTCTGAAGATGAGGAGGGTTTGGGTGAGGAATCTGTTGCCTGTTCTTTCCAGATTCCTTCTCCCTTAGACTGTGGTTCTGAGGAAGAGGAGTCCACTAGTCTTCACTGTCCTTTTGAGGAGATTTCCTTTGGGGACACACTTTCCAGAATGATGGAATTTTTCAAATGGTATTGTGCCCAGGTGTCTGAGGTTCAGAAGAGGTAGTACTAGCTTCTGCAAATGGACTGTCCTAGACCTTCTGCTCTTCCTCTGTTCTGGCTGCCTTGTTGGATTCCTTTTCTACTGCATCCCAGGCTCCCGATTCCCAGCCCCCTGCTCCCAAAAAAACTGATAGGTTTTATAAGGTGCCTGATGATTGCAAGTTCCTTTATAAGTACCCACCTGCTGACCCTTTTGTGGTGTTTTTGGCATCTGACAAGCCATCAAAGTTACTGCCTTCTACAAAGTTGCTTCCGTCTAAATAAGACGGCAGGACTATGGAAAGACTGGGTAAGAATATCTTTACCTCAGCTACCCTTGCTTTTAAGGCTGTCAATTATCAGACCCGTATGACAAGATATAATTTGGGTCTTGTATCTCAAGCCTGTCAGGTTATTTCTGACCTTCCATACTCTGAGGGGAAGACTTCTGCTCTGTTCTTGTTAGGTACTACTTCTGAGGTGTTTTGCCATTCTGTTAAATGCAGTTATAATGCAGCAGATGCTTTTTCTAGGGCTGCTGTTTTTACTTATGTGGCAAAGAGATATTCTTGGCTTCGGCTTCAACCTTTGCCTGATGATATTAAGGCTACGTTGGTGGATGCTCCTCTGGATAACAAGCATTTGTTTGGTGCTGATGCTGCAGATTTGTTTATGTATCTGCAGGAAAAGGGTAAAGCCTTACAAGATCTAAAACATATCTTTGTTTCTCCTGTACCTAAATTCCAAAGTAATTACCCTAATAAGCTGGCCTTTGTTCATAGGCAGTCTTACCCTCCCCACAAAGATAAGGGTGGTAGAAGGGCTCTTCCTGCTAAGCCTACCCATACTCCTTTAGCTGATAAATCTCTTTTTCCTGGTAAACTAGATGCTGTCTGTCGTATTCTTTTCAGCCATATTCCTCTTTTTCTTCATCTTTCCCTGTTTGGTTAAAGATTACTCAAGATCTGGGGTTCTAAAGTCAGTTTGGCTTCAGCACTCTCATCCTCTAGATTTTATAGTCCCTTCTCTTCCATGCCTCAAGCTGGAATTTCAGTGGTAGGTTTGGCACTTGTCACTCAGCCCAGGGCTTCCTTTTCAACCTCCACTCTCAGGAGATGTTCACAACTGCTTCAGACATGGGGTGGTGAGCTTCCTTTAGTTCTCTAAAAGTGCAGGGCCTGTGGTCGCTTCAACAAAAGAAAGATAACATCAATGTCAGATGAGAGCTCTTCTGTTGGTTCTTAAAACATTTCATCCCTTTTTCACTCAAGGGCCCCTCAAGATACTTACAGACAATACTACAGATATGTGGTATGTCATCAGGCAAGGGGGGCAAGATCTCATCTCCTTTGCAGGTTAGCACTTCATGTGGGGGAGCTGGCTATCTAGTATCAAGTGCCGCTTCAGGCAGTTAACATTCCCCTCAAGTCAGAACATTGTAGCAGTCTCTCTGAGGAGGTCTCACAATCCCACGAGTAGATGCTTCACAAGGATGTGTTTCTGGACATTGTCCACCTTTAGGGTACTCCTCAAGTAGATCTGTTTGCCTCCCCTGTGAACAGGCAACTTCCACTTCTTTGTGCCACAGCCCTATCTTTTTCATGGAAGGGGATGTTTCTTTATGCCACCTCTTCTCTTCCTCTTATTCCAAAAGTTTTGTTCAAGATAAAGCAGGATGTTCACAAGATCTTGCTGGTAGTTCCCTCTTCTTCTGCATTTAGCCAAGGGCAGTCATCACAAATAACCTCATAGGGTGGATCTACTCACCCAAGACAAGGGATCTATCATCCATCCCCACTTGTCCACTCTTCAGCTGACATTGTGGGTGATAGCATTTTGATTGCATATAGACACATTTTTTTCTGAGGACAGGCTTAGGGTTCTGCAGGAGGCCACCAAACCGCCTACTAGGAAATCATATTTCTCCAAATGGAAGAGCTTTTCTCTTTGGTGTCTTTCTCATAACCTGGATCCACTTTCTGTGGCTGTTCCTTTGGTTCTCCCTTATCTCTGTGAACTGCTCAATGCTGGGTTGGCATATTCTTCTGTTAAGGCCCACTTGACAGCTTTTTCTGCTTGTCTGCTTGTAGCACCCCATTTAGCCTCTAGATTTCAGGCTAAACGGTTTCTTAAAGGTGTCCTTCATACTGGACCTTCCAGGAAACCGGTCCCTCTTTCTTGGGACCTTAATTTTGTTTTGGAGAAGTTGACTCAGGCCCCCTTTTGAGCCTGTGGCTTCAGCTTGGAAGATTCTTCTTCTGTTGGCCCTTACTTGTGCCATATGGGTGTCTGAGTTTCAAGGTCTTATGGCTATTCCTCCTTTTTTTAGTTTTCCATAAGGAAAAGGTGTCCCTTTATACTAATTGTTCTTTTTATGCCCAAAGTGGTGAATGAGTTTTCTCTTAATCAGTCTGTTCATCTGCCCACTTTTTTCCCTTCTGCGCAATCTACTAGAGAAAAGGTTTTGCACACTTTGGATGTGCAGAGACAACTCAGATTTTATTTGGATAAGACCAACGTTTTTCGCAAATCTGATCAGCTTTTTGTTTCCTTTCATCCTAGAGCTTTAGGATTGGTCGATTCCAAGCAAAGTAGTTCTGCTTGGATATCTAAAGCCATTTATTTTTGTTATTCTTATGGCAAGAGTCTTCCTTCTTCTTTTAAAAGTCATTCCACTAGGGCTGTGGCTTTCTCTGGTACTTTTTTTCAAGGGTTTAGATACTAGCTCTATTCTTGAGGCAGCTACATGGAATTCTGTGAATACTTTTACCAGGCACTGTAAGTTGGATGTGATATCAAGGGCTAGAGCTGGTTTTGCTAGGGCTATTCTTCATGGCTTCCTAGAGGGCTCTGCTGGTCCTTCCTCCTCCCTCTCTTCTTCATGAGCGTTTGCACTCTCCCTGTTGTAAGGAGTACTGCAACAGTGAAAGGGAAGGACATAGTACAGTTGTGTAAAATCTTACCAAAATGGTAGCTGTCTTTCTCTGTTGCAGTATACACTCCCACTGTCCTTCCCTTGGTCCTTTTCCCTTCTGGATGTGCTTCTTGCCCCTCTTATTCTTGAACTGGCATTCCTACTGGGACACTCAGTTTAGAGGATGGTACATCTGGATGTCACCTTTATGTGGTGCGCTGTATGTGGGGAGCATACATGTGGTGTACAGTGTATCCTTAGCAACCTAAAGCCCTTGGCATGCTGGCCAGACGTTAGGCTTCCCTCGGCAGGGGATCCCTATTGTAAGGAATACTGCAACAGTGAAGAGAATGAAATCTACAATTACGGTAAGATTTTACACAACTGTACCTTCCTCCCCACCACTGGAGGTCTCTGCTAGGGGGGTGAGTGCCAGCTTGGAGGAGTCCTCTTACAGATAGCTGAGGAGGTAATTTTTGCCCTCACCAGCATTCCAGAAATGAGGGCATTTCTGACTGAGGCCCTAAACCCTCCTCAGGTAGCTGATGTGAGAACCCACATTGCCATGGTATTTCCAATGCCCTTCCTGTGCACATGCATGCATACTTCCAACTACATGCTGTGAGGGCACTGTCACTTGCTATTTCACTGTTGTGTAAGCCCTCTGCTCACAAGGTAGAGACTAAGATTAAGCACTCACATACACAAATTGTTGAAAAATTTTAATAAAAACGTGCAAATACCATCCCTATTTTTTCCAAGAAAAAGTGGTCAACGTTTGCTTCATGATCTACTAAACTGCCAAAACCTTCCATTTCCTGATCAGACACTGACACATGCACCCTTTTTTTTATATTTATATTGTGGTTGGCTTTAGGTCTGATGAAAGAATTGATCTTGCTAGAAGGAGTTATGAAAGAGTTAACATTATTACTCAAACAAGTAGCACAGTCGTAGACTACTGGCTAAATATATTCTTTTTTCAGTTGTTAGTTTGAAAGTATTAGTTTTCCTGAAGTGTGGGATATTAGTTGAAACCAATTTAGACAAGTGTGGGATATTAGTTGAAACCAATTTAGACAAGTCTGGTGGATTTGCTTTGAGAAAGGGAAGAGAAAGTCACGTGCTGTGTGGAGCATAGCATAGCTATATATATATATATATATATATATATATATATATATATGGACAAGTCTGGTGGATTTGCTTTGAGAAAGGGAAGAGAAAGTCACGTGCTGTGTGGAGCATAGCGTAGCTATATATATATATATATATATATATATATAGATATATATATAGATATATATATATATATATATATATATATATATATGATATATATGAGCATATCTCATATTTACATAGACAGAAGTGGGATGCATGTTATGAAGATGTGTTTAGCCTGTTTTTAATGTGAAGAGAAATTGCTAGAGTGGGGCCTGATTCATATGAGGCTGTAAGTGTACGTGATGTGGAAACCAGTTAATATTGTACTCAGAAGGCCAGGTGTCCCTTTTTGAGAAGAAATTAAGTGTATTTAAAGACACTGTCTTGGCATTTGTGGGAACCACAAAAAAAAAAAAACAAAAAGAACTCCACTAACTTTATTGTAAAATGTGATGTTATGTTGTCCCTATCTCGCCTTCCTTCTTGCTGGTTGGGTTCGGAGCCAATCTTCGGCTCCGACTCGGCCGCATTGTAAAGCACGAGAGCTTCCACTGGCTCGAGGCTAGACCCTATTCCAACATGCCTAGGGAGAGAGAGCCAGATCTCATTTGCAGCTTGAAGCTTCGGGATTGCTGACGACTGGCTCAGGCTAAGTTAGATTGCTTTTTCTAATATTCCTTGTAAAATATTGTTATTTGGTAGCACAGTTTAGTAGAATTTGTTGTTTGTCTGTCCCTCTATTTAGCGCCTGCTTAATTGCTGTTTATTGTTGAGGCCATCGTTTCTTTATCTTTCAGGCCTACCCTTTCGCTTCTTTCTAACTTATGAATCCGTTTAAGTTATAGGATATGTCCCCCCTTCCAGCCCATTTTAGTTAGAGGGCTTTACCTTAGTTCCCCTTTCTCTATCTAAGGAGCTAGTCATTTACGTTAGAAGCATCTCCTCGGTTGGAGGAGTTGTCTTTTGACTTATAGACTCTCCTCCTCCTACTTCTTTCCCTTTTCAAAAAAAAAAAAAAAAAATTGCTGTCTGTTTTTTGGCTGAGTGTCTCTTTCCACTCTGTATCTCTATTATAGTTGTTGTATTTTGGGATAAATATGTCCAAGGAAGCTTCTAAAGAATCCAAGCCTTCTGGATTCAAGAAGTGTGATTCCTGCACCCAAAAGATGTCTCTAACCGATGGTCATACAAGCTGCGTATACTGTTTGGGAGCTGTTCACCTGCAGGACTCTTGTTCCATTTGTCATGATTTTAGCTCTAGAGTCCTGCAGGAGCGCAAGAACAAGCTAATCTTGAGAGGATTATTGAAAGGGCCTGTTGAGACATCAAAGAAAGGGAATCAGACAGGAAAATCTGACAAACATTCCAAATTGGCATCTTCGTTGGCTCCGGAACCGTCGAAGGGCAAAGACAAACCTTCAAGTTCATCGGATCCAATAGCTGTCGAGTCCAACAAGACTTTATCTCCTTTGGTTCCATCAGTATCTTTGGAACCATCTAGGAGCCATAAAAGATCCAGATCTCCCTGCTTGGAACTCGTGCATTCCGTGCCACAGTTCCTGCTTCTCCAGTCTGTGGTAGGCAGTCACCGATTGTCCACCCATTCCTCTCGATCATTCAAGAGCCTTTCGGATGATGATGTGGAGAGGGTGGTGAAGAGGCTACTCAGGACACCTGCTTTGGCAAAAAATTTTATTGAGCCCAGCCCATATGGAAGTGGAGCCGACTGTCCAAACCTACTTTGTCATTCATTCCTCCTTCGACTCACCTGAGTTAAGAGCCTGAGTGCATGGAGGTCATTGTGGTGGAACCATCAGATCCAAAAGCCCCAGGTCTCTCTGGTCCGACATCAGCTCCAATCCCGTCAATACCACTTGCTCTTGAGGGATCTGGGGGCCGACACTCCCTCGTCGGCTCTGGAGGGGAGAGTGAGATCAGACCCTTGTCGGATCCTACTCTCCCACTCAGAGCTTCGGCGCATGTGAGTTTGGTGCCTACATCGGCCTCAGAGCCATCACCCTTGGTTTGGAGAAGATCTCCTGGTTCTTTGGAGCCAGGGACTGTCAGGCCAGGATCGTGGTGCCTTCGTGATGAGGAATGTGCTGTCCTCTCAGACCACTCCACCCTCTGCTCCAGTTGCTCCTTCCCCTTCCTGGCCAGTGTCCACCTCTGAACCAACCCCTCCTCCCCAGGCGTAGAGAACCAATGCCCCAGCACGTCCCTTCTGCCCCCCCCCTTTCTGAAACCTCTCCAGAGCACACCTCAGAGGAGGTCCCTTGGAAGAGGACTTGCAAGAGGAAGCATTTGGACTCCCCTGAGTCCGTGACATCAGACACGGACTTGGAGGACTCAGAAGGGTACCCATGGTCCCCCTCTGAGGATGTCTCTTTTTCAGACATTCTGGAAATCCGTTTCCCCTTTTGAAGACGAGTCAGTGTACCTGGACACATTCGGTTCCCAACCCTCCACCTCTTGGTTGTCTCTGCCTTTCGACCCGCTGCTAGGTGTAGTAAGTCGAAAGGCGTGGAGCTTTCCAGAATCGATGGAACCAGTCCTCAGAGGCCCAATAAGTTTATCACTGCACTGGACGACAAACCTTTCCTGACTAAGGGCATACCAATTAATGCTATGGTGGATGTGGCAACCAGAAAGAAGGAATTAGCAGAAACCTCTTCTTCTGTCCATTCGCCGAACAAGGAGTCCCGAACAATGGACAGATACGGGAAGCATCTTTTTTCTTCAGCGGCCTTTACCCTTACGTCACTGAATAATTTGTCCCATTTTACCCATCTCCAGAGGAATCTCCTGAAAGAGATAGGAGATAACCCTACAGGATCCTACAGCTGTGGGAGCTGCAGACAGAGCTGCTTCTCAGCTTACGACCTTATCTTCTGTAGTTAACTCCTCCATGCGGCTTATCTCTTATGCACCCGATGGAGCGAGCAAGGCAGCAGGCACAAGAGTCGCCTTATGGAGACATTCCTGGATGCGCCTTTCTCAGTTTGAGAGCCCTTGAAGTCCTCCTCTACCAGTGCCACAGTTGATGGCTCATCGTTGTTCAGGCCCAAGGTAAAAGTGACTCTTACCAGGTGCGAGCAAGACGGCAAAACACTCTCTGCCATGGGAGTATGTTTCTCTGCGCCTACTAGACCTTATCCTAAAGGTCAAAAAGGTGGGAAATGTGGTTCTGGAAATCCCAGGGAGCTTTGCGTGATGCTAGAGGTGACTTTCCCCCAGGGGCAGAGGGGGAACAATAATGGGAGACACCACCATCATGGCAGAGAGGGTCCGCAGAGACAGGGCGACAGAGATTCATTCTCTGGTAGGCCCTTCCAGAGCTCCTGAAAGGAGGCCCGTCTGTCCACCTCTGGAGGCAGTCGGGGCAGATTATCACTGTACCCAGAATCCTGGCAAAGTATCACAAAAGGCACATGGGTACAGTCCGTATTATCCAGGGGATACAGTATTCCTTTCCCATGCCACCTCTTCCCAGAAAACAAAAATCCATCCCAGATATGCCATCCAATCTGAGGGAACAAGCAACCCTAAAAGTTCAAAGATTACTAGAAAAATGAGTCATCCAAGAAGTCCCCACAGACCAAATCAGATCCTGAACTTACTCAAAGTTCTTTTTAGTTCCAAAGAAAACAGGGGACTGGAGGCCCATCTCAGCAGACTCAACAAGTCTGTCAAGAAGACAAAGTTTTGGATGGTGACACTGCAGTTCATACTCCCCTTTTTGGGAAAGGACAATTGGATGTGCTCCATCGATCTCAAGGATCAGTACTACTATATCAAGATGGACAGGCGATCCAGGAGACATTTACGCTTCTGGCTGGGGGCCAGTCACTACCCGTTCCAAGCTCTGTCCTTTGGTCTCACCACAGCCCCCAGGGTGTTCACCAAATGCATGGCATTAGTCACGGCTCATCTGAGGTGGATAGGATTCCGGGTGTTTCCATATTTAGATGACTGGTTCCTTACCACCACCACCGAGCATCGACTAACCAAAGCAAGGGACACCACATTTCGCCTCTGCTCACAGCTAGGCATCACTATAAACTACGAAACGTCTGCCTTGTTGCTCTGTCAATATATTACATTTATAGGGGCAGATTTTTATACAAATACAAAAGACATGATAGCAAAATTGCCTCAGGAGAGGGAGACTACCATTCGATATCAGGTTTCAATCTTAATCGAGAGAAAAAAGATTCAGGCAAGATTTGTTCTCAAAGTCCTGGACTCAATGGCGGCATCAATAACATTGGTTCCCTTGGAGTGCTTCCACATGAAGATATTACAGTGGCTCCTATTTCCTCAATGGTCCATGCAGTCTCTGCCCATGTCACACAAAAATTCTCATCATGGAGGCCTGCAAGAAGGACCTAAAATGGTGGCTTCAGTCTGTGCAGCTGATGATAGACAGACAGTTCATTCTCCCCCGACCAGTAGCCACAGTGACCATGGACGCTTCCCAGATAGGATAATGGGGGCATTATCTGGGACAGACTGTTCAAGGAACTTGGCAACAACACGAGTACCATTTACACATCAACATCCTAGAGATGAGAGCGGTGCTGCTGGCGTTGCAAGCACTACAGGGCTTTCTACCAAGGGCGCCCGCAGGCAGGTGCAAGGGGGTGCACTTGCACCCCCCTGGAACAGGCTGGCTGAGAATTTAATTTTATTTTAATTAAAAAAAAAAAAAAAAAAAAATGTTTACGTTTTTTTTTTAAACGGCGTTCTCCTTTAAGAATGCCCTTTGCATCCTTTCCAGTTGCACAGACGTAACAGGTCTTTGCGACCTGTTTTCGTCTTCTGTGTCTGTGCGATCATTGGTTTATGTCTTTGTCTTTTGCGCGCCTACCGGGGATTTGAATTGCAGAGGACGTTTGGACTGTGGACGCGCCAGATGAATGGGGAGAGGTAGGTGTGTGCGTGTGTGTTTTAGTATCTAACAGATGTGCGTGTGTGTTTTAGTGTTTAAGAGATGTGTCATGTGTGTGTGTTTTAGGGTGAGTATAAATAGTCCACTAAAACAGCACTGAATCATACCGAGTTGTTGAGGAGAGGTTGTCCTAAAGTGGACCAGAACATTAGCTAGCTGCAGTACATTTGCCTTTTGAGTAATCTCTAAAGACAGTGGGCACTGAGAGCAGATTTGGTTTCATCCTAATAGTGAATGTTACTGAGCAGACAACAAATATGGTCACTAACTGACCAAATGTAGGCAGACAGCATTTGTAAGGAGTAGATGCAGAATTTTTTAATTCCTAGTTGGGAAATGAACTAATTTGTCTAAAGCGTTTGCATTTAAGAAATCTAAGAAGTGCTGTGCATACCTATGTGTTTTCCCATTTTATGGATGAATAGCTCAAATCTCCTAGGAAGATAGTGTTTGGTTAAATGGGAAGGGACTTCAGTATGTTTAGGTATGCCTCATGGGATATTGTGACATCAACGTTGTTCTGTAGCTGACTATGATATGGAATAGTGATACTAAGTAGAATGTAGATGTGTTCAAGGTTGTTTTCTTGCCTTATGATGCTTAATTTGATTGAGTGTCTTAGGGTTACAGATACACCAAAAACAATGCGGTCTTTCCCAAGATGGGTCTGAATAAGTGGTAGACAAATGAAACCTGATCTCGGGGGGGGGGGGGGGGGTTACTGTCACTTCACTGGAACCATGTTTCAGTAATGGCATAGATATATATACTTTCTAGGGTTAGAAAGCCCAGTTGTATAGCTTCTAATTTATGCATTCAGCAGTGCTTCATTTGTACAGTCTGTTTTGTTAGACTGTGTTGGTAGGTGGCAGAGACTAACCTTGCTTAAAAAGTGCATTGTTGGGGTGGAGAAAGTATTGGCCAGAGGAGAAATCTGCAGGCCATCCCTGGCAAAATAGATAAGATTGCCAATCATCTCCTCCCAAGTTGATGCATATTGGACCATCTTGGTGATGGTAGGATGCTGGTCAAGACTAGTTCTATACCAGTGAAAAGACACATTCGCACAGCTCCATTGTGTTTCATTTCATATGACCAAAGGATGTGTGTGTTAAATCATTCACACCCACATTGATAATAGCCATGTCATATGTGAGAAATCTCAGGGAATCTTGTGAAATGTCTCTTGTTCTCACTTATTCCTTGCTCAGCTAGGTGACTAATGCATCTGTATGTCTTACAGAGTCACCTATGATTAGGACATCTCCAAGTGCATTGGCTTTGCCAAATTGTCTTAAAGGCCTTGGCATGCAGGCTGAGTCATTCCTTGTTTATTTTCTAGTGTTTGATAGCGCTGTAACTCCAGTTGCTTGTAAATGTATCATTGAGGAGCATGTTGGCCATCCTATATCCTGGAGGCCAGCATGTCCATAAACTGATATTAGAAGAAAAACTACATTCATTTTCCATCCATGCTTATAGTAATAGGACATAGGTATCCAGACCATGTCCTGCTAGAAGGGAGAGGTAGGTGTGTGCGTGTGTGTTTTAGTATTTAACAGATGTGCGTGTGTGTTTTAGTGTTTAAGAGATGTGTCGTGTGTGTGTTTTAGTATTTAAGAGATGTGTGTGTGTGTGTGTGTGTGTGTGTGTGTGTGTGTGTGTGTGTGTGTGTGTGTGTGTGTGTGTGTGTGTGTGTGAGATGTGTGTGTGTGTGTGTTTGTAACGGAAAGGGAAGTGTGTGTGTGTATGTGTAATTTTGCTCCTTTCTGCTGCTTGCCATAATTTTGTGTTAGGAACAATGGCCTTATTCCATTTTTCTTCCTAGGTGAATGATTTTCCTTGTTGCTCTTCCTATTTATAGCAAACTGAACTTGCCACCTCCTTACTGCAATATTTCTTGTTAGCAAATCTTATGCTATGTGGTTCTTAAAAGCTAATGAAGCCTAAAACTTAAGTAAAAATGGGAACGACCTGCACTTATCCCCATGTTTGACAGTATCAATTTGTGGGGGAGTCACATGTGATATTTGTTAACAAGGAAATCTTAACAGTTAATATGTTGAAGGTGAAGGTTTCCTATGTAACCTATTTAACCACTAAAGGTATGTCCTCAAGTCCAATGCAGTGGTTATTCTATTCCCTTAATCAGAAGATTAAGTATAATGCATCTTTTTGAGATATCAAAGTATGTGGCCCAACTAGAAAACAATCCTGTCTTTCCAAAAATCAGTATGAATTCCTTGAGCCAGACAGTGTCTAAAGGCAAGCTGTAGTCTTTCTGATAATCATATTACTCTGCCTGATTGGCAGTTGTTTTCTAGATCAGTTGTCTGGTATAAACCTGTAAGGAGGAACAAGCTGATTTCCTTGCATCAGAAACCACAAGAGTGTGGGCTCTTATGACTAGTAACATTCTGGTAGATGGCAAAAAGTGTGTGTGGAGCACCTCCCTAGCAGGCAAGCTTAGGTACTGCCTTCTGATACATCACAAGTTGTCTTAAAATTCTTTGGAGTTTGGTTCCAATAAAACTTCTCCAGCTTCTTCCTCATCCTCCTTATGTGGTTGCTTGATCCAAAACGTACTCCTGGGCACTTTCCATATCTTCAGTGAGATTTGTCCAGAATGCTTAAGAGCCCACCCCCAAATTCATTTTTCTTGTTTTTGTATGTGCATTGACAAGGTAGGGCTCCCACCATATGACCTGTTCTGGTTACTCCTAATCTCTCTTAATACATCCTGAGAGACCTAAAAACTCTCTCCATTTTTATTTTAGAAGAACTGATTACTGCCCCTGTTTGACTCTGCTGCTTATCCAGATTTGGCGGGCACTTGTTTTTTTGTTGCTGTTGCTTTTGGTAGAATTTCTGAATTAAAAAAAAAAGTCTGTCTGTCTAATTGCAATGAAAGTAAATGATAAACACTCAAAGCATTTATGCAATACAGTCCTGTAGTTATAATGGAACTAGAGAGTAGAGTTGGTAAAGGTGGATGAGTTTAAGTACTTGGGATCAACAGTTCAGAGTAATGGTGAGTGTGGAAGAGATGTGAAGAAGAGAGTACAGGCAGGGTGGAATGGGTGGTGTATTTTCAGATTGTTTCTCATAAAATTGTGTTTTTTCTGGTAAATCATTGAAGACTGAAGTTGAGTTTTAGACTTCATATTCTCAGAAAATGCATACTAATGCGAACATTTTTGTTCTATCCACTTTCTAAGGAGGTCGGGGGATGTATGTGTGTGTCATACCTCTCAACTCTACAGATTTTCACAGAATGTCCATATTATTTGTCTTATATTTTTGGTCTGTGTCTCATAAAAATTCTGTTTTGTTTTTTTGACAAATCACTGGGATGAGCTAAGGATTAAAGTTACTAAATAATTACATGTATTTGAGTTTCAGACTTCATATCCTTTAGAAAATGTATTCTAACACAAATCCTGTTATTCTACCAACTCTCTAAATGTGTCCCTAGTTTTGGGCCTTTGTGAGGTGTGTGTGTGTGTGTGTGTGTGTGTGTGTGTGTGTGTGTGTGTGTGTGTGTGTGTGTGTGTGTGTGTGTGTGTGTGTGAGAGAGATATAAATACATATATAAGAGGGGGGTAGCATACCCTCAGCTGTCCAGGTTTTTGGAAAATGTCCAGATTTTTGCCCCATATTCCTCCTAAAAAGCATTGAAGTTGTTAAATAATGACAGACATTTGAGTTTTAGATGTCATATTCTTTAAAAAAATGCATACTAACATAAATCCTGTTATTCTAGCAATGTTCTAAGTTCATGAGAGCAATATTTATAATCTGCTCCTATTTATTTTAGGCTTTGTCCTGAATTCTTGCACTTAGATGTTGAGGTGTGTGTTAGAGAGAATGAAATACCCTAGAGTTACCAGGTGGAAGTTATTTTCAAGTGCATTTTCAAGGAATTGTGAGCTTCAAGGGAAGAAAATGTTACTGCTGCCCATGCTAAGCCTGCTTAAAATGTGCAACTGTTTTGTTTAGCAAATGGTATCACTACTGTGGTATAGAACCAATACCTTACAAGCTCTTCCAAAATCACACTCGCTTCCTCTTTTCTCATCCCCTCCCTTCTCTATGGGGCTCCATTATTGACCAATCTTCAGACTTCTCTAAAAAAACACCTTTCCTCCTGCTATAACAAAATTGCCAAATTCGCCAACAGCCATAGGTCCACTACTCATCACTGTTCCTCTCTCCATAAACTAAACTGGCTCGAATTACGTAATCAACTCATATATATACAGCTGACTTTCGCTCACAAGCTCATCCTTAGCCCCTCTCTCTGTCCCTCCCTGTCTTCCGCCTTCAAAATGCACCTACCTAACAGAGTCTTAAGGTCTAACAATCAAAACCTACTACAAGTACATAAACCATCTCATCCCCCAGGTAAACACCTATTATCTTTTAATCTTGCTCGTCTCTGGAACTCACTTCCACCATCCATTCGTACCACCTCTAACCAGTACATGTTCAAAAAATCTCTTCATACATATCTAAGATCCCAATGGGATTGTTCTTGCTCCCTCCCCTCATAATTCTATGTTATCCCATTCTTCTTCCCATATATGATACATAACTCTTCCTATCTAAGCTTATGTTCCCTCACAATACCTACCCTGCAATGGAAGTCTATGTCTTCTTCTGAACAACTTCTTTGAATGCATAAAACATTACTCTTTTAACTTATTCTCCTGACAATTAATCCACATCAGATTATATCCACATCAGATTGTATTGATGTCCTTCAAGGATGCAACTGCAGTCCTTACAAATGGGTTGTCCTGTCGTCAGGCAGCCCTTCGGTCGGCCGGATTCCAAAGTCTGGGTCTGGCCTCGGCTGGTGTCGCACTTCACCCGACGTCATAGCTTCAGTTCTTCGGGTATAAAGGCATCAGCCGACGCCATTTTCCTCAGTCTTTCTTGCCGCATGGCGCCCGAAGCAGAAGCTGTTCGCAAGTGCCGGTCGGTCAGATCCAGAGATTACTACTACCGAATACTACTTCGAAGACTTCTAAAAGCTAAGTACCCCGTTGGGGACTCTTTCTTGCCTCAGCCGATGTCAGAAAAAGTGAATAACTGTTTAACTTGTGGGAAACAAATACCTCATAAAGATTTCCACTCTTACTGCTTACCTTGTTTAGGCCCAGACCACGACGTAGCAGCTTGTTTAGCCTGTGCTTCTTTCAACCGACGAACGCTTAGACGTAGGTCGGAGTTTGCTGAACAGTTTTTCGGCTCAGATTTTGCGTACATAATGCCGTTGGATCCTCCGACTACTCAAATTGTTAAGAAAGCAAAGAAAGGACCGACACTTTCGCGGTCCGCGGTTTCGACGAAACCACTGTTAAGCAAACGCAGTGTCTCGGTTTCGGCGAAACCGAGCAAACGGTTCAATCTTCAGCGAATCCATGACTACTACCGAGGCCCCCTCTACCCTAGTTGAATCGGCCTCTGAAGTTTTACCTACTACTGTGGTTTCACAAGACGTATCGGACACCATCCCTTTGGATGTTTCTACCCCAGCACGTGGTGCTGCTAGGCCTCCTGCAGCCATGTCTATAAAGGCCTTTGCCAGGGCTAAAGCAGCCAAAACTTCTAAGTCTGTGCCTGTTAAGCCCCCCTCTCACAGGCCCAGTTCCAGTTCCCAAATGCTTACTCTGGCAGAGGATCTCATCTCTTTAATAAGGGGATCCCAATCTCACCCAGACAGGGCCTCTCAACCACCAGAAAAGAGACCTAGAGCAGAGCCCCCTGAGCCAGTGTCCTCAGATGACTCTTCTGATGATACAGACAATACAGACCATCCAGAGGCTCCTTTTTCTACTTATGAAGATTCCGATGCTGAAGAATCGATCCCTTCTGCTTCTCCACAAGAGGAATTTTCTTTTGGGGAAACTTTACATGCCATGAGAGAGCAATTCCAATGGCAAGGGCAAGATTTCTCAGATTCAAGGAAAAGGCTTAGGACCTTTTTACACTTACCGCAACATAGGCCTTTAGCTATACCTCCAGTACTCCCTGTTGTGGATGATGCATTTAATGATGCTTGCACTGCTCCTGATACTTTACCTCCAGCCCCTGCTAAGCCCGATAGGTTCTACAGGGTCCCGGACACTCATCACCATTTATACAAGGCTGCTTTCACAGATCCTGAGACTATCTCCCAGGGGCCTAAGGCAGTAGCTTCGACCTCAGCTAAAAACCCTCTCCCTTCTGAAAGGGAATCCAGGTCCTTAGAGAGATGGGGTAAAAAAGTATACACCTCTGCTACTCTCTCAGCTAGAGCATTGAACTGTCAGTTTCATATGATCCAATACCAAGAGTTTGTGCTTGATCAGTTAACTAAGAAACTGTCCTCTGATGATTCTTTAGATAAGAAATATGTTCTAGAAATGGTGAATAACATTCAGCAGGTTAGTAACCATTCCTTAAAATGTGGCAATGATGCACTGGAGGCTTCATTTAGATCAGCCATGACTGGCACAGTTATAAGAAGGCATGCATGGTTGAAAGAACAGGTCTTGCCGGATCATGTTAAAGCAAAGCTATTAGATGCTCCTATGGATAAGGTCAGTTTATTTGGTTCTCCTGCCCAACAGGTACTGACGAAAATGGAAGAGAAGGCAAAATCTGTACAAACAGTAAAAGATTTCTTACAGGTTCAGCCTCCAAGATTTAGCAGGAACTGGCCTTCCAAAAATTGGTCCTTTCCAGACTCCTCTCAAACTCAGAGAGGCAGGAATAGGCGTTCAAGAGGCAGAAATCAATCCAGAGGAGGTGCCTACAGGGGACGCCAGTGGCAAGGTAACAACCAACGAGGCACAGACACAACCACTACCACTGCAACAGGGCAATCACAGTGACTTGGCTTTGACACCGCCTACCAGGGAACAAATAGCAGCACCCTTAGGCGGAAAGTTAGCATTATTTTCAAAAAACTGGCACTATATCACAAGAGACAAGTGGATTTTGCAAACTATAGACCAAGGCTACAGGTTTCATTTCCACACTTTACCCGAAAAAAGAGGAATGCCAAACCTACCACCAAATCAAAAGACAGAAGCTCTAAAACAAATAGCTCAATTAGCAAGGATGAGAGCTGTGGAAAGGGTACCACCTATGGAACAAGGCAAGGGATTTTACTCCAGACTCTTCCTGGTACCAAGAAAAGAAAAGAATTGGAGGCCTATTCTCGACCTGTCTGCTTTAAACACATTCATCATTGTTCCAAAATTCAAAATGCTGACCCTACAGCAACTTCTTCCCATGCTGGGCAAGGAGTACTGGCTGGTAACTCTAGATCTCAAGGAGGCATACCTGCACGTCCCCATACGACCACATTGCAGAAGATACCTCAGATTTCTTGCAGGATCAGAGCATTATCAATTCTCAGCATTGCCCTTTGGCTTATCTACTGTGCCCAGAGTGTTCACGAAATGCCTGGCATCAGTAATCGCTCACTGCAGGCTTCAGGAATCCAAATTTATCCATACCTGGACGACTGCCTGATACAAGCGGACAACAAAAACAAGCTAACAGAAGACTTACAAAGAGTCATTTGCTTACTACAGGCCCTGGGATACACAGTCAATATAAAAAGTCAAGACTGATACCATCCCAAACAATAACCTTCTTAGGTGCAGAATTGGACACAGTAAAACAGATGGCATTCCTAACTGCAGAAAAACAAGAACAACTTCCTCTCTACTTTTTGGCATTAACAAAGCAGAACAAACTAACAGCAAGGAAAGTACTGCAGGCCTTGGGCTTCATGGCATCCTGCATAATCCTGGTCCCCCATGCCAGACTGCATATGAGAAAGCTACAGTGGTACCTAAAGAATTTATGGTCTCAACACAGGCACAGCTTAGAAACTGAAATACCACTAATTCCATGCCTGAAACAAGAGTTCCTATGGTGGGCTCAGGCATGCCAGTCAAACCCAGGTTTGCCCTTCCACAGCATTCAACCAAGCCAAACCATCACAACGGATGCCTCAGACCTCGGTTGGGGGGCCCACATGCTGGACAAGTGCATTCAAGGCTTATGGACTCCAGAGCAGCTGCACCTGCACATAAATCAAAAAGAAATGCTGGCAGTACAACTAGCAATCCAGAATTTCAGACCATTCCTCCAAGAAGGCCACTTGATGATAAGGACAGACAACACCACAGTCATGTGGTACATCAACAAACAGGGAGGCACTCATTCATACCCTCTATGCCGAATGGCCCTGGACCTATGGAATACGGCTCTGAGTTACAACATTCAGTTACAAGCAATTTTTGTACCGGGAAAAGAAAACATCCTAGCAGACATATTAAGCAGAACTACCTCGGATGCTCACGAATGGATGCTACACCCGGACATCTTCGAGGCCATCACAAAGAAATGGGGACTACCACAAATAGACCTATTCGCATCCCCACTCAATCACCAGCTCAAGAAATTCTGCACAAGGACATACCACCCACTTGCTTGGAAGGTGGACTCTCTATCCTTCAGTTGGAAAGGCCTGACAGCATATGCACTCCCACCTCTTCCTTTGATGCACAAGGTGCTATTGAAAATCAAAGAGGAACATCCAAGGATAATTCTGATAGCTCCAGATTGGCCAAGACAACACTGGTACCCATTACTAAGGAGCATGTCTCGGGGGAGAATGTGGACACTACCCCTGATTCCCTTGCTGTTAACTCAGAGCAACTACAACATCCTGCATCCAAACCTGAAAACTCTGCAACTGACTGCCTGGAACATTACATAAGAGCAACTAACCCAGATTTATCCCAAAGGGTTAAAGACATTATCCTTGAGGCCCGCAGACCCTCAACAAGAAGGAACTATGCAGGAAAATGGAAAAGGTTTCTCATTTGGAGTACCGACAGGGGCAAAGATGTGTCAAAGGTAGACATTGCCAACATCCTGGAGTATTTGGCAGAGCTTTTCCATACAGGCCTGTCCTATTCCTCCATCAAAATACATGCATCAGCTATTTCTGCAGAATACAGCTTGATCCACCTGTCTTTTAGCATCCTCTACTCAGGCAGTTTCTGAGAGGAATTAAGAATGTAAAACCTCCTAGGAAACCACCATTACCAGCATGGGACTTGAACTTTGTACTAGAAAAATTGACACTTCCCCTTTCGAACCAGCAGCAACAGCAGATCTTCAACACCTATCCTGGAAAACTGCTTTCCTGCTGGCAATTACCTCAGCAAGAAGGGTTTCGGAACTACAGGCTTTAATGGCAGTACAACCCTTCCTAATTTTCCATCAAGATAGAGTGTCCATGAGAACTAATCCTACATTTATGCCTAAGGTGGTATCCAGAGTGTCTTTAAACCAGGCAATCCACCTACCTACCTTCTTTCCCAATCCACAGAACAGGGGGGAAAGACTGCTGCATACCTTGGATGTACATAGACAGTTACGCTACTACCTGGACAGAACCAGGGGAAATAGAAAATCTGACCAGCTTCTGGTAGCATATGCAACAGGAAGGGAAGGAAAAGCAATTTCCAAACAGACAAGCTCCAAGTGGATAGGAAATTGCATTAGATTCTGTTACTCCTACCATGGAAAGCAAATTCCACAGAACATAAGGCCTCATTCTACAAGGGCTACAGCCACTACCACAGCTTTCTTACGAGGAGTGGCTACCAAGGACATTATAGAGGCTGCTACTTGGACCTCCGTGCATACATTTGCCAAGCATTATAACTTACCTTTATACTCTAGATCCCGAGCAGGGTTTGCCACTGCTGTTTTGCAAGGGATCCTAACTACACCATAATTTCTTCTTCCTCCTCCCCTAGTTTGGCTATGGTATTCTACCCATTTGTAAGGACTGCAGATGCATCCTTGAAGGACATAGTACAGTTTTGTACCTACCATAAATGTAGATGTCCGAACAGGATAGCATCTGCAGTCAGGATTACCCACCCTCCTTCCCCTCTGTGGTACTCCTAGGGTATTTGCCCATCTAATAGCTAGCTGGGGGGGGGGGGATATCTTATGGTGTATTTGTTTGTATATATGTACATACATGATTATTTTTTGTGTTTGCCTTCTACTATTTGGAAACATTGGCATTTATCCAAAAAAATTAGCTATCCAAGAGGGCAACTGGCATCTGGGGCAAGAAACACTGAGGAAAATGGTGTCGGCTGATGCCTTTATACCCGAAGAACTGAAGCTATGACGTCGGGTGAAGTGCGACACCAGCCGAGGCCAGACCCAGACTTTGGAATCCGGCCGACCGAAGGGCTGCCTGACGACAGGACAACCTATTTGTAAGGACTGCAGATGCTATCCTGTTCGGACATCTACATTTATGGTAGGTACAAAACTGTACTTTTTGAATGCTTCTTGAATTTTTGAGCCTAAATGTGTTAAATGTTTTATCTTTTACTCTGTATAAGTATTATTGTAATTTTTGCATGTACCTGTCTTTGTCTGTATTGAAGCTTTTCTCCCCAGGACTCCATTGAAAACGGGTTCTTTTGGCCCAATGGACTATCCTGGTAAACCAACTGCAAATAAATAAATAAATAAATAAATTTTTAAAGCAGCACAGCAGGTAGCATACTTGCATCTTGATACAGAGGGCTATAGGTTCTACTCCCACAACATGTAGATTTGTATTTTAAGGGGGTGTATGTCCTCCTTTGGATGAGATGCCTAAAAACTATGAACTTGTTTTTCAATTTGCCACCCATTCCCTATTGCAATATACCAGCTTACCATTTTTTTAATATAACATAGGCAATTTATTCTTCAAGGGTAGCAGGCAGTGAATTTGTAGATGAAACACTGAAATATAAAGTTGTTTTCTTGCAACAACCTCTTCACTGGTTTCAGATCTCTTTAATGTGGAATTATTCAGATGAGTTTTACTTCTGCAAAGATTCTGCATATTGATTGATATTGGTGGATTGTATGACAGAAGTTTGATTAGAGTGGCCCTTTATGGTTGAAATGTTCTGAATTGGGCAGGGTGTCATTATTGGTTCATATGATTTGTTTCATTGCTTAAAGGAAAAATGTTCAGAACTATAAATTTGAAACACACTCTAACAAGTGGTGCTGTATTATATAAGGGAAATAATTCAATTATTATATAGTATAATTAATATAGTCAGGAAGGTGAATCAAATAACTTTTGCATGGTTCTAAAAATGTTTGCAAGGAGTCTATGATTTGAAAACAGCCCAAAGGTAAACTTACCCTACCACTGGCCAGATGCATTTTCTTTGAATGTGGGTTTCAATGTTGTTTCGGTGAATGTGGGTTTCAAAGGTAGAGAAGTTTTAATGCTAAGTCTCTTTCATTGCAAGACTATTGCTTTGTTTAGGTTTAGTAAATGTCTATCAGTGTTTGTGCTATAAAAATTGAAATAAGTTGTAAATGAAATCCAAATATCTGTAATCATTGTAGAAGTAAAGGATAAAACAGTATGCACACAGAGATTTGAACAGTGTCTATGACAAATGGGGAAAAATAGTCAAGTAATGGGACACTGGAATGGCTGCGTGGGAGGGGTGGGGGGGTTGCATGGGTGGGGTAGCAGTGGGGTGGGGCTAGGTGGGCGGGGATTGGGTTTGCACCCCCCTGTAAAAAATCCTGCGGGCTCCCTTGCTTTCTACCTACGAGTACGATCGCAGTTCAAATGGAAAATTTGTCAGTAGTGTGGTACATCAACAAGCAAGGCGGAACCAGATCCTACCCCTTGTGTCGAGTGGCTGTAAGAGTATGGCAGTGGGCAATGTCTTCCCAATTCTTTCTGATTGTGATGCACATTCTGGAGAAATTCAACATGATAGTAGACAAGCTAAGCAGGGCTATCCTTGTGGCTCACAAGTGGTCCCTGAAGCAGGGTATTGCGAACCAAATTTTTCTCAAGTGGAGCCAGCCTTGCTGTGATCTCTTTGCCACCTCCATCAGTACCAAATGCAGCAGCTATTTCACCCTAGTCCCCCAACTGGGACAGTCACCCAGGGATGCAGTTGTTCACGATTGGCCCCCAGGATGTCTTTATGCTTTTCCCCCATTCCCTCTAATAACCAAGGTTCTTCAGAAAGCACAATCATTGGGTTGCAAACTAATACTCATTGAACCTTACTGGCCTCATCAAATATGGTTCCCCTTTCTATGGCCCCATCTCCAGGAGGATCCTTGGATCCTGGACCCAGTTCCATATCTTCTGGTGCATCAGTCGGGTATGCTCCATCCTTCCATACAGACCCTCAAGCTGACAGCTTGGTTCCTCCACTTCCTGTCTTGGCCAGGCTTCTTGACATCTCCCCAGCAGTGCAACATATTTTGGTTTCCTCTCACAAATCCTCATCGAGGAAAATCTATGCTAGCAAATGGAAGCGGTTCTCTTGTTGGGCAGCCAAAAATAGTATTGACCCTTTTACTCTACCTGTTTCAAAGATCCTCGAATTTCTCGCTGAAACCTTTAATCCAAGGAGCAGCAGCAGCAACTATCCAAGTTCCAGCTGGCTGCTATTTCCAACTTTCATGTGGGAGAAATGGGTTCCAACATTATGTCCCACAAGTTATACAAAACTTTCCTAAAAGTACTATCCTCTTGAGACCCCAATAAGCGAACCACCTCCTCCTTGGGATCTAAATTTAGTCCTAGCTGCCTTGATTCTTCCCCATTTCGAACCGGCTAATACTTGTTCTCTGAAATTCTTGACTTGGGAAAACTATTTTCTTGACTGCCATTACTTCAGCTAGGAGGGTATCAGAATTACAAGCTCTATCCATTTGTCCCCCTTACTTAATTTTTTCACAAGGATAGGGTTTCTCTCAGAACCAACCCCTCCTTCCTACCAAAAGTTTGCTCAGAGTTCAATCTGAATCAATCAATAGAACTACCTGTGTTCTTCCTTAATCATGGCAACAAGGCAGAATATAAACTCCACCAACTGGATGTTCATAGACAGTTATGTTTTACTTGCACAGGACACAAGAATTCAGAAAATCTGACCAATTGTTTGTATCCTTTGCAGAAAGGAACTTCAGTCTCTAAAGTAAGTGTCAAAATGGCTTTCAGACACCATCACTTATGTCTGTAATTCACAGAACAAGCAGCTGCCAGGAAAAATTCGAGGACACTCAACTAGGTCCTTGTCTACCTCTCCTGCCTTTAGACTCAATTTGTGCGGCAGCTACGTGGGTTAATCCCCATACCTTCATCACTCATTACAAAGTATATATGGCCTCCCGGAACAGGGCATCCTTTGGTTCCATGGTCCTGAAGAGTCTATTCCATTGAGCCACCCAAGAAGAAGGTGCTGGGGATGTGGTCCTAACCAACAAGAAGGAAGGCGAGATAGGGACAACATAATATAAAGAAGTTATGTACTCACCATAATGTTCCATGTTTGTCCTTGATCTCACTTTCCTTCTTGCATCCCATCCTCCTTTCCCCCCTCCTGGAGGATTGAGAGGAATTATCCATCATTTGGCTACATAGGTTGTGATTCCCTTCCTGCCTTATGAGATGGATAGTCTCCTTCTACTACTATCTTGGTGGGAGATATATATATATATATATATATATATATATATATATATATATTATATATATATATATATATATATATATATATATATATATATTATAGTCTAGTGTTATAAGTTATCACAAACGAGATCTGGGTAACTCTCGCTAGGCATGTTGGGATAGGGTCTAGCCTCGAGCCAATGGAAGCTCTTGAGCTTTAGAATGCGGCCGAGTCAGAGCCAAAGATCGGCTTTGAACCCAACCAGCAAGAAGGAAGGTGACATCAAGGATAACAAACATGGAATGTTATGCTGAGTACATAATGTCTTTTTACCATTGTTGAAGCCAAGAAACACATTTAAATTTGTGAGCCAAGCTAGGGTTTTTCACAAAACACCAGTGATCGACACTCATATTGCAGTCAGTAGTGTGTAATTCCACTGTATTCCTCTAGAAGGTTGGCTTGCTGGTCTACCAGGCATCTCACCTTTCCACATGGTGTTGTGACCTTTATGTTTGTATGTATAAGTAATGGGGATGCAAGGGTGCAGTGAAGCATTCCCTCTTGCCGAAACATTTTTTGTTCTCTATGTTTTAGAGTGCTGCTTGCATTCCTGGAGTTTTGCTTATCTGTGATCTCTCTTTTGAGAATCTGCTACAGATGAGTTAGTTTTAGTAGGGAGCTAGAATATGTGGGGTGTAATTGTTTCTCTTGCGTAACATGTGGAGTCTTTAACAATAAAATGTAGTACATTAAACATTCCTACATATACATTGTATATATATATATATATATATATATATATATATATATGTGTGTGTGTGTGTGTGTGTGTGTGTGTGTGTGTGTGTGTGTATGTATATATATATATATATATATATATATATATATATATATATATATATATATATATATATATACACACACACACGCACTCTGAAGAAGTCTTCGAGAACTCCCTCTGCGTCATCCTCCATCAAATCTTCTCAGAGCCTTTCTGAAGCAGAGGTGGACAGAATGATGAGGAGATTCCTAAAGTCGCAGATACAGATGGAAGTGTTGCCTGTTCCATCCCCCACCGGATCTGTGAGCCATCCTACCTTTGTGCCTTTGATTTCTTGTTCTCTGATCTGACCTCCTGTTTTGGAACCGTTGGATCTGGAGGTATCTAGAGTCGACATGTCTGATCCGATGGCCCTTCCTTCATCAGCTCTGATGACATCTCTAATCCAATTGGCTCTGACCCTCTTGGATCATGGTGGATCTCAGAGCTTAAGTGTCAGTGTTGGATCCAAGGGAATGTCCTCGACACTGAAGTTTTTGGAGCCGTTGCCGTCCTTCAGACCCTCAGCCCATGGCAGCTCGGCTCAAACTCCTCCATCAGGGCAGGGGATCTGTGAGGGTTTGGAGTTGTCTGGTCCTAGAGCCCTGGTTCAGGAGAGGTTGCCTTTGGCCTTTCCTGGTCTTTCTGCATTTGAAGTAGTGGAGAGGGTATTCTCCCAGCCGAGAATTATTGTAACTCTACCTCCTTTGGATCTTAGTCCTGTTGTGACTTCTGCACCTGAGCCTGCTCATCCTCCACCTCAGGGACAGCCAGACTCTAAGAGCCTCTTAGCAGCTCCCTCTGCGGAGTACCCTGCCTCTTCCAACACCTTCCTGGAACATCCCACCAAGGAGGTACCTCAGAAGAGACTGTAAAAGAGGAGGTACTTGGATTCCCCAAGATCTCCACTGGATGATGTCTTGTTTGGAGACATCCTTGAAGTCCTGCGCCAAAGAGGCGGCCCTTCCTCAGAGGAGTCCATGTTTTTGGAGGCCTTTGGACCTGACCTGTCTACATCTTGGGTATCCTCCTGTGGATGACCTTGTCTCCCACAGGGCATGGAAGGAGCCTGACACTGTGGAGCCCATTCCAAGGAGAGATAAGAGCCTTAGTGCCCCATAGGCAGCACTGGACTAAAGGTTCCCTGGTAGATGCCATGGTTGTTGCGGCAGCCGCAAAAATGGAACTGGCCGAACAGAGCTCCTGTGTCCATCCCCCTAACAGGGAGTCCTGGGCCTTGGACAGATTTGGGAAGCAGGTGTACACTTCAGCTACTTTTGCATTGTGATCACTGAATTACCTAGCATACTTCACTAGACTACAGAGGGACTTAATTAAGGAACTCTCTAGCTCTGCCCCAAGGTCCATGTCTGCAGAGGAGCAGAAAACCTTTTCTTTCAGATTGGCCACCCTACAGTCTATCTGTAAAGTATCCATGAGGCTAGTTTCGCATGCTGTAGAGGGTACCTCAAGGGTGACCAGTTCAGGCATTGCTATAAAGCGTCATGCCTTGATGTGGCTCTGTGACTTCACGAAACCTTTCAAGGCATCCTTCAATGATGCTTCTTTTGATTGATCATTTTTTTGGCCCAGTTGTTAAAGAGATACTCTCCCTTAGTGAGAAGTACAGTAAGACCTTGTCTGCTGTTGAAATCTGTTTTTCTATGTCCCAAAGGCTATTCTCCAGGAACCAGCATAGTGGTAAAAAATGTGATTCAAGACGTCAAGGGGAGATTTTTACCCCAAAGGCAAAAGGGGAAATTACTATAATGGTAGACACTACTCTCAGAGCAGAACGGGTCCGCATAATCATGGAATCATAAGATTCCATCTCGGATAGGTCCTTACAGTGCTCCTGAGAGGTTGCCTGACTTGCTTTCTCTGGAGGTAGTAGTGTGGCGCTTATCCTTGCATCCAGATGTCTGGTTTGCCATCACAAATTATTGTTGAGTGCAAAGGATCATATGCAGAGGATATTCTATTCCATTTTTCCAAAGACCAAAGTCAAGGAAAAATCTCCCTGATGTTCCACC
Source organism: Protopterus annectens (assembly GCF_019279795.1). Lineage (NCBI taxonomy): Eukaryota > Metazoa > Chordata > Ceratodontiformes > Protopteridae > Protopterus > Protopterus annectens. Next base: position 777,562,742 of record NC_056748.1, read on the forward strand.
CAATCAGAGGGAGGAAGCAGCGTTACAAATTGCCAAGCTGCTAGAAAAAGGAGTCATCCAAGAGGTCCCATCAGACCAAGTCAAATCCGGAATTTACTCAAGGTTCTTTTTAGTCCCAAAGAAAACAGGTGACCTAAGGCCAATCTTGGACCTAACCTTACTAAACAAATCAGTAGACCATGTGAAGTTCCGGGTGGTCATGGCTCAGTCCATTCTACCACCGTTACGAAAGGACAACTTAATGTGCTGCATCAACCTTCAGGATGTGTACTGTTGCATCAAAATCAACAGGCACTCCAGAACGTTTCTCTGCTTCTGGCTGGGGACTAGCCACTATCAGGTCAGAGTACTGCCTTTTGGTCTCACCACAGCCCCCCCGGGTGTTTACCAAATCCATGGCAGTAGTAGCAGCTCACTTGGGACTTCATTGATTCAATGTGTTTCATTATCTAGATGACTGGCTCCTGACCATACCAACCAAACATCTACTATTACAAGCCAGGGATTATCTACTACATCTAGCCCCTACCTTGGGCATTATGATCAACATGCACAAATCTCAGCTACAACAAGTACAGTTGATAAACTTTATAGGAGCACATCTAGATACAGCCAATTGTGTAGCCTACTTGCCTCCAAAAAAAGATATCCACTTTAAGCTTGCATATCAGACTAATTCTAGCTATTCCAGTACCCCAGCAAGTCTAGTCCTCAGAACATTGGGTTCGATGCCTGCCACAACAATCTTGATTACAACAGTATGGTTACACATGAGAGTACTTCAGTGGACTCTGGTGGTCCAGTGGTTCCTACACTTCTGCCTGCTGAATCACCCTATTGGGTTGTCTCAAGTGTGCAAAGACTCGCTTCTTTGTTGGCTCCACTTGGAAAAAGTTGAGCAGGGACGACCCTTGTTTCTTCCCGACCCCAACGCCACATTGACCACAGACGTTTCTCAGCTGGGGGAGGGGCATTACATAGGTCAGATGGTCAAAGGCACATGGTCAACACAAGAGACCAATTTGCATATCAGTGTCCTAGAAATGAGAATGGTGCTTTTAGCATTGCAAGCATTTCAGAACCTTCTACCTCTAGGAACAGTTGATATACAAACGGACAATATGTCTGTGGTATGGTACATCAACAAGCAGGGAGGAACCAGATCTTACTTCCTATGTCGAGAAGCTATGAGGTTTTGGCAGTGGGGGGGACCTCTTCCAACCACTTCCTGATTGCAAAGCACATTCTGGGGAAATTCAACATCCTGACAGACAAGCTCAGCAGAGTTAGTCTGATGCCTCACGAGTGGTCTGTAAATCAGTTAAGGCAAACCTGATCCTCCACATGTGGGGTCAGCCTTGCTGCAATCTCTTTGCTTCACCCCTCAACAACAAATGTAGCACGTTCTTTACCCTGATCCCTCCTCAGGGACAGCCACCCAGAGATGTTGTAGTCCATGTTTGACCCCCTGGTCTTCATTATGCTTACCCTCCCCTTCCCCTCATACCCACATTTCTTAAGAAAGCTCAGAGGTTGAAGAGCAAAGTAATCCTCATTGCTCCTTTCTGGTCTAGACAGATTTGGTTCCCTTTTTTTTTGGTCTTACTTAGTATGCTCTCTGTGGATGCTGGAACCACATCCAGATCTTCTGCCCCACCCATCAGGGCAGATTCACCCGGGTCTTCCAGGATTGAAACTGACCACATGGTTCCTCCAATTCTAATGATAGCTAGAAATACCAGGTTTTCTTCACCGGTTCTAAGGATTTTTATATCCTCACATAAAGCCTCTACTAGAAAGATTTATAAAAGTAAATGGAAGAGATTTTCTATATGGGCTCACCAAAATCATTTGGATCCTTTTACATCCCCTATTCCCACAGTTTTGATTTTCTTGCTTCAGTTTTCCAAAGTGGGGCAAGTTTTCCTGCTGTCAAGGTGCAGCTGGCAGCCATCTTAAATTATCACACTAGGGACAATATATCTTCTTTGGCTTCACCTAAACTGTGTTAAGACATTTCTCAGGGGTAACTTCTTATTTAGACTGCCTATAAAGGACCTCACTCCTACTTGGGACTTAACCATGATGTTACAAGCTCTTGTCCTATGTCCTTTGAATCTTCAGCCAAGATAGACTTGAAATTTCTGTCCTGGAAAACTGCATTTTTAGTGGGCATCATGTCGGCTGAAAGGATATCTGAATTACAAGCTTTATCAGTCAAAGCCTGTTTGATTTTTAATATAGAGTGGCCCTGCATACTAATCCTTCCTTTGTGTGTAAAGTTGCCTCCGAAAACAAAATCAATCAGGTCATTAACCTGCCAGTTTTCTTCCCCAGTTTCCAGAACAGGGGTGAATACAGTCTTCACTTGCTAGATGTCCATAGACAGCTGCATTTCTATTTGAACAGGAGTAAATCTTTCCAAAAAACTGATCAGCTGCTTGTCTCCTCCAGTGTTAGAAAGGGAAGACCGGTGTCCAAACTCACTTTGTCTCTATGGATCACAGACTGTATTTCTTAAGTGTATTCTGCTAAAGGAGTACCTTTACTTGGTCGTATTAAAGCTCATTCTACTAGGTCTATGTCTACATCTCAAGGCTTCTGGTCCAGAGTTGTGATAGAGGACATTTGTGCAGCAGCTACTTGGTCGAACTTCCATACCTTTGTCACACATTACAAGCTAGATATTGTGTCTAGAGATAGGGCTGCTTTTGGCTCTGCAGTGCTTCAGAATATCCTTCCATGAGGGCCACCCAGGGTTACTGTAGTTTTAGACTCTGTCCCACAGGTTGAGGAATGAATGAAAATGACAACATCAGATAAAGAAGTTACCTACTTACCATAACGTTCCATCTTTGTTGTCCATTTTCATTCTTCCTCAATCTTCCCCCTCCATCACCATGTCTCTTCTGGGAAGATTTGTAGAGGTGTTCCAGGAACCGCTGTTTCTTTTGAGCTCCTGATTCTATTTGCTCTCTAGCTTCTTATAGTTCCGTATCCATCCTTTAGGTATTTGCTTGTATAGCTGTTGCAAACTCAATCTGAGGTCATTTGGAGGGCAGGGCATTATGGGTAAGGGAGGAGCTCGAGAGTCAGATCCTAAGCTATAGCCAAGTCACAGCCAAGGTTCAGATTCAAACCCACAGGTTGAGAAAGAATGAAAGTAGATAACACAGATGGAGCATGTACATGGTAAGTACATAACTTCTTTTTATTGACATAACCAAGAAGAAAAGTCTGAGTGAATACAGAGAATTAACTTACATTTCTGGATAATCTCTACATTACCATTAATCAGATACATGAAAAACAAGGAACCCTTTATCACTTCGAATAAATCACACAGGATAAAATAGCAACATCTGTCTGCTGAAGCTAGATATGCAGTGGCTCAGTATCTGCTAGTACCTGCGTTGTTATACCAGTCTTTTGAAACCAAGATTTTTTTTGCCAGTGATTGCATGTAACAAGCTTGATAAGACAGATTAGTAGCATTGATATTTTCAGACCTACCACCAGTTATTCACCACTCTTATGTAGGTTGGATGAACTTCTATGTATTCCCAACTTGTATGCACTCAAACTGAGCCATAAGTTGCCTTGCCCTGATGTTTGACATCTGTTACTGTAACATACAGAGCTGCTGTTGTCTCATTTGGCACCCACTGCCACTCCCTGATCTGGTATCACTCAACACTAGGTTGAGGAACAAAAAAAGTTCTCTTCCCAGATTTGGCTGTTCTCCCTTCTCTAAGAAGGAGCATAAGCTTTAACATTGTTATGCTGTAATGGTTTTCTGTCACTTTTATGTAACAATTAAAAATTTAAAGAAAAGAAAAAGTGTCTGCTGATAGCATTCCCTAACAGTCAGCATATAACCCGAAAGACCCCTTTGAAAGTTAGGGATTGGTCTCCTAATTATTGTTTTCCAATGCTATGGAGCAACCTTACTTTGAATCTAGGAAAACTAGAGACTACTAACAACATTTAAACAATAATTAAACTGTAAGAACAATTTCTAATTGAATTCTCCAATGTTCCAAATCTCAGATTTCCCAGTAACATCAACCTTCCTGCAATTTACAGGTACCTCTCCTTGACTGTCCTCCATTTACTTTCAAGTAGTAACTACAATTGACATAGCAAAAATCCTTATTAAGATCACCTTAGATGCCCTCCACGAAGAGATGGCATCCTCCCCTGGTTTATCTACCTGTCTTTTTCTGTCACTCAAGCACCTTTCCAATACATGTTTCACTACAGGAGTCATACTGCAACAGTAGAAGTTAGGTAATGTAACCCTCCATTGCAGAATGCCCAAATCCAGCAAGGGCATGACTTCAGACTGATATTCATCCTACCAACAGTAGGAAAAATACTTGAAAAGCCGGTCTATACTCAACTTACCCATTATCTAAATACATATGAAGTACTGTCCTCCCTCCAACAGTGTTCTTTGATCTGTTGCCTCTGTCTCAACTTTTGAGGAGCAAAAAATGTTCTCTGTCACAAGAGTGCTAAATGCTTACTGTCATAAGAGTGCTAAACGCTTTACTTGTAGAAATAAAAATGCTCTTCTTTCCTTTTAAACTATAGCAAACTGCTTGGTATATTTGTAGCATGCTGCCGCTACAGTTTATGCTACGCATGAAGTAGTAAGGGCTTCAGTGCTTCAGTTCTGGTCACAGTGGAGATTGAAGAGCAAAATCCACTGCACTGAAGACTGATCAGCATCTTTTTCCTTCTGGGTGCACTTGTTACCTCTCTAATCCTTGGACTGGCATTCCTACTGGAACTTGCAGTTCTAAGGATGGTATATCCGGGTGTCACCTTTATGCCCTACGCTGTATGTGGAGAGCATACGAGTGAAGTATGATATACCTTTAGCAACCTAAATGCTTTCATCTATTTCCCGGACGTCAGGCCGCCCTTGGCAGGTGATCCCTATTTTACGAAATACTGCAACAGTGAAGAGAGGCACATCTACCACTATGGTAAGATTTTACCCAACTGTACTTTTGTCTTCCTCCTGAAAATGGCCAAGGGAAGTTAACACAGGCTTTCCCCTTAATGTGGATTTACTCACATAAGTCAGGGATTGTTGATGCATCCCAAAATGAAAAGCTCTTTAGCTGTCTGGATGATAGAATATTGATACCTTTTAGGTACCTTTTTTTCTGAGGAACTGCAGCACTACTAAGAAATCATATATATATATATATATATATATATATATATATATATATATATATATATATATATGTTGAAAAGATTTAGTAGTTGGTGCTATTCAAGGAACCAAGATCTTAATGCCCAGCTGCCAAAGGTCCTTAATTATTGTGTAAGTTAATGTTTTTTGTCAAGTTTCATTTGTCAGCCATCTCTGCATTCCTCTTTCTCTTCATCCACAATTTAAATGTTTTTGAAAGGGCTTTTATTTATCTGTCCAGCTTGAAAACAGGTAGCTTCCCCTTGGTATCTTAACTTTGTGCTTGAAAAACTTACTCTTACATGAGGTTGAATTGAAATTCTTAGAAGAATTTTTTACTCATTGCTATGACTTGAGCAAGGAGAGTATGTGAGATGCAAGCTCTTGAGTCAACCCTACCTCATTTTTCACATGTACAGGGTTTCTTTGTGATCTAACTCCTCTTTTATGCCTAAACTGATCTCAGAGTTTACCTTGAGCCAGTCTTTTCATTTATCTGTCTTTTTCCTGATCACAAAAATAAGGTAGGAAAAAAATTCTTTAACCTCTGGGTGTCCACAAGCAACACAGAAACTAACTGAACAAAACACAGTCCTTCAGGAAAAATGATTAGTTGTTTGTCTTCTGTGAAGGAAAGTGGAAAGGATAGCCAGTGTCAAAGCAGACTATTTCTAACTGGTTGTCCCATGCAATTTGTTTTTGTTATTGTCTACATAATAAGCCACTTCCAGGCATGGTCAGGGCACATTCCACTAGGGGTTTTCTTCTTTGGAAGCTTTAGGGAAAGGGATGAACTCTAGAACTATTCTAGAGTCTGACCTTGGTCCTCTGTAGTTAACTTTATAAAGCATTATAAAATTGATTTATTTGCCAAGAAGCAGAAAAGGCTTTGCTCGCATTCTGCTGGGGCTCCTGGATTCTTAGTTAAATCAGTTAATTTTCCCTTCTTACATGTTAAGCTATGGTAATCTACCCTTATAGTTCAGGCTACTAAAACAGTGATCTAATGTTGATCATAGTAAGTTGTCCAAGCAAACAACATAACCGTAGATGTTCTAATAGATCTCTGTTGTAGGAGCCATACCCTCCCTCCAATCCTGTTTTTTTTTTGCTGTTTATTGTGTTGCCAGGGTGTCTGTGAGTAGTATTTTAGAGTGAAATGTGCTAATGTTGACATATGTTTTTTGACAAACTTTGGTTGACAGCAGAACAGATGATCAGCAGGTGTTTGAGATTGATAATCACACTGAAGGCCATTGATCAACAGGTGTTTGAGATCAATAATCACAGTGAAGAGGAACATGCCCTTCCCCCAGGGATTGTGCAGTGTCAGAGTTAAATATTAAATTAGCAGGGGGGCTGCCCTCCCCAGTGAAAACCATGTCTGTTGTTTTTCTGCTTTGGGGTTAATCCATGAAGCATGCAAAGAAGAGTGTCGACATTTTGCTGTTGACATTAATGTGTCAACATTTAGCATATTGATATTTTGTGCGTTGGCTCTTAAATACAGCCATATACACACATGCACAAGCATATATATTTCCCCCCCTTTTTAGTTATGCTTCCCAGCACTTTTCCTTTTGTGACAATAAAACTTTGAGCATTTTATGCACAAACTGTCCTTTAATATTTATTTATTTATTGATTGGTTAACATTTGAGCTTCTTTCGAGCACATGGAGGGTGCTGTTTAACTTTGAAAAGCTGGTCTGTAGTAGTTGAGTATGACCCATATTTACTTAGGCTACTGCAAAAGTGACCTATTAGAACATCAAAGTTTACGTATACAACTGTATTTTAAACACAGTAGTCTTTCATGCACCAGTAGCATACTGTATAAAACACTTAACCATATTTCTTAATAAAGGTGAAGATTCTGTTTTACTTATCTAATTAATATTCATTTTTTTGTAGAGTAACTCCCCATGGGTTACCTTATTATTCTTAAATCTATGTCATTCTCATCCTTTGGATGAGACATTAAACCAAGGTTCCATCTGCTTTAGTTGGTGATAGCTCATATGGATGCAAAAGATCCCATAACACCTATTGAAAAAAGTAGGGATCCTTTAATAAAATTCACAATATACAGTATATACATTCTTTATACAAACTTTACAAATTATTTACAAGTAACTTACATATTTTTCAATTTTACACTTTTAATCACCTCACTCTTTTTTCCACCACCAAACTCTTATCTTCAGAATTTCTGATAGTATCCATTTCCATTAAATTTTATCTCATTCATCTTTCATTCCAGAAAGTCTATATTATACAAAACAATTTTTCATCCAATCTGCCCACCTCATTTTGTTTCATGTTTTCATAATAACTGTATTTGGTCATATCCAGATTTGGGTTCACTTTATAACATCGAAATACTGAAATGTCGAATTTCAGTATCTTGAAGCTATAAAGTCGAATGTTAAAAATAGCGAACGTTCATAATCGCGAATTTGACATATGTCGAAAATATGTCGAATTTGCGGTTATGAAGTTGCGCTATGTAATGTCCGGGTTTGTGTTTTGTTGGTGCGCGGTGCCGTGTTTGGATGTAGTTGTTATGTCAGGTAAGTGAGTGTTTTGTAAGGGTTTTGAGTGGGAGTTAGTGTGTGTGTGAGGGATTGGAGAATGTGCGTGTGTGAGTGAGGTTTTGTGTTGTGTTTGTGCGATCTCGGAGTTAGTATATATAAGTAGGGGTGAAGCAGGGGCTTGCCCCTGCTTATGTGTGTGTGAGTTGTGTATGTGTGTTGTTTTTTTGTTTATGTTGTGATGTGGGTGTTGTGTTGTATGTTTAGTGTAGTGTGTGCGGTGTTTTCGGTTATGTGGTTTTGCGGTTTTTGTTTGTCGGTGTTTTGTGGATTCGGTTTTATAGTCTCGAGATACTGAAATTCGATATTTCAGCATTTCGAGGTTATAAAGTGAATCCCCAGATTTATACTTTTAACACTTTTCAATCCTTTCACACATTCTTTGTCGCATATTTCTTCCCACGGTTGATTTACTCTTTTACATTAAAAAAAAAATGTTCAGTGGTTTCTAATTCCCCACAATATATACAGACTCTCTCCTTTACTCTTTTATATGGCATATTTGCCTTTACTGGAAGCTTACTTATAGACAGTCTTCACAAAAAATCCATATATTCCACATATTTTCATATCTTTTCATTCTTGCTGTTACCTCTTATTTTTTTTCCTCTAAATACCTCCAAGGGTAAATACAATAACATTTTCTCATTAGATTTTCATACCAATCTTACCTATTCTTTTCTGTATCACTTAAGTCAGTCTTTCATAACAATATTTTCTCTTGATATATTTTCATTTCTCTACTTCTTTTTCAGTATGTACGTTTTTCCCAAATTGCTTTATATTTTTCTTCTTTATTTTCATTGATAATACACCTTTTCCCTTTATTCCTATTAATATTTTATATAAATTCAGTGACAGTCTATATACAGTAGGATTTAATAAACCCAAACCTCCTTCTTTGTAGTAACTTAAAGAAATCTTCTTTTAATAGAGATTAATCTAGATCCCCATACACATGTATATAGCACAGTCAGTAATTCTTTCTCGTACTCCAGTGGTATCATAAATGCACTTGCTAAATGTGCCATTTTACCTAATATTACTGAACTGATTAAATATGTCTTTTAATTATACTTAACTTTAACTGGTTTTGGCCTGCATCTCAGAAAAGTATATCCCAAATAACAGAGGCCCCCAAGACAGAACCCTGGGGTACGCTGCTTATTACAGGCCTACTGCTTGAAGTCGCTTTCCCTATCTTGACTATGTGAGTTCTATCAGTGTGCCAGTTTGCTACCCATCTGTTAACATATGGATTGATGCCTAGTTGAGTGTTTATCCATTATGCCTGAGTGGGGAATGGTGTCAAAGGCTTTGACCAGGTCAAGGTAGGTGGTGTGCACCATCTTCCCCTTGTCCGTGGCTTTGGTGACTGTCTCAAAGAAGTCAACAAAATTTAGCAGACATGACCTCCCCTTGAAGAAGACAAACTGAGTGGGATCAAGTGTTTGCAGGTTGCCAATGTCCTTGTTAATGAGGTCCATGATAATCCATTCCATGGACTTGCAGATCGGGCTAGTTAGGTTAATTTTTTAAGCTCCACTTACACTTCCTTCTGGTTTCACATATAAAAAATGTATTCAAGATGTGTCTTTTTACATCCGCGGTGGTGCAGCGGTAGCGTTGTTGCCTCACAGCAAGAGGTTCTCCCGTTCGATTCTCGGCTGGAGTGCGGGGAGTGCCTTCTGTGTGGAGTCTGCATGTCCTTCCCGCGGTTGGGTGGGCTTTCTAAAGACATGCGTAAATGGGCGTGCCTTCCTTGAAGGTTGAACGTCGAGCTGGCACCTCGGCGTTCGTCAAAATCTACTGCTAATCATTAGCGGACCGGAGTTCCGCTGTGGCGACCCCTAACCGGGAAAAGCTGAAAGACAACAACAACATTCAAGATGTGTCTTTTTACTGTCTGCATTATTTATTTTTGTGTATTAACTGTACTTCCTTCATAGTTCCTTAACTCTTATTCTCTCTTATTATTATCTTTTTTAAAAACTATTTTACTTAAGTGTTGTGCTGCTACTTCCTTTCTTCCTTGCAAAAATATTTTTGTTTAAATAACTTTTTTTTAAATTTTCTCTTGGTTCACTTCATATATCTTTTTTTCTTTTTCTAAAAAAATCTTCATTATCAATTATGTTTTTAAAGGCCTGGTTGTTGATCTCCCTATACTTACAAGTATCTTGGTCTCTCTTCATCTTTTGCCATTCCAATACTTCTTTTCTCTATTTTTCTTTTAAACTAATCCACCAACTTGCCCAGTCTCTATTGTATTCTCTCATGTTTATATGATCTAACCATAGTTGGTGTATTGTTTCCTTTATATTCTCATCTAGGTCTGCTTCATCAATTCTTTTAATACATCTACTTATTTTTATATAACCTAAGTTTTCTTAAATATCACAATAATCAGAAAATACCATAATTTTAACTCCTTGATACAACATCCTTAAACTCTGATACTACAAAATAATCACTTTCAGTTCTCAAAGTGCTTATGTTGTATGTCCCGTGTTTGTTTTTCCATAAATACATTTTACCACTTTTGATGAGATCTGAAATAACCTTTACATCTATCCCTTCTTTTCTCCTATGTCTTAAGTCACAATTGAAGTCTACCACTATTATTTGCATATTCACACTAATATAGTCAAGTATTTTCCTAAACATATTCTCTCTCTATTTCTATGAAGTGTATGCATAAAGTACAATCACTCTATATATTTGATTCTTCCATTTGATATTTAATATTACTATTCTTCCTAGTACTACTAATTTATAATCCAGAATTTCTATACATTTGTTACATAAAATTGTTATAGCTGAGCATTTTTCCTCTCCTAAATTGTATAACCCATTTACTTGCATTCTTTCATTTTCTGTTATTCTTATGTCTATTAATATTATAATATCTATATCTAATAATTTGCAACTTTCTGGCACTCTTCTCCTATCCTTCATTGAGCATTCTTTATACTATTCACATTTATGGCTAGGATTCTCACTGTGTGAAAAGTTTTTATTGTTTTTATCCTTTACCTTTTTCTTACCTACTATACCTGTAGTTTTAAATTTGTGCTTTGTCTCTTTCACTCTTTTCCCAATGAATTTCTTTTGCTTTTAACTCTTCCATTTATCTTCCCATTCATCACTTGAATTACTTACTTCCTCTATTTCTGCTGTTTCTTTTTTTCCCCTCATACATTCTTTTATTTCCATACTTATATCTTTCTCGTTCATTTCTTTTTCTGCTTCTTCTATATTATTTACTGAAATATTTTCCCTGCCCTGGTCTTACATTGTGTCCTTTGTATGACTTTTTTAACATTATAGTCCATGCATGAATGTCCAATTTTTTTCGTACTTTATACATTTTTGCTCACATTGTTTGCTTCATGACCAACTTTACCACAAACAAAACATTTTTTTTATCAGTTAATTAATTAAATGATCATCTTTATCACAAAAAAATGTCTTTGCTTGTCCCCGATATTTCACCAATCCCTTATTTCCCCCACATTAATTATACTAGGCAAATGTATTATTATTTTGTCATTTTGCATTTTCAATATAACACCGCATTCCCGTCCCCCAGTCCATAAACCTATATTATCATAAATCTTTGTAAAGTCATTAAATTTGTACAAACAATTTGTAAATAGTCTCTTTCTACTTCAGTTCAAAATTGTATGAATATTCTTTTTTTTCGCTTCTCTATTAAACACCTGCACAACATATAAGTTTCAAGGATTTTCGTTCTTTCTTTTTTCATAGTGTTCTAAGAATTTTTCCATGTATTGCACCTCCTTGAAGAAAATGTCATTGAAAAGTATCATACATATAAATGCTCTTACCTCTCTGGGTTCACTACCCAATGATGAAATGATGCTGTTCCATACATCATACCTGTCCAGTTCTTTTTCCATTTTGCTGCTTATTCTCATCCAATGCTTTCTTCTTACCTCTATTTCTTTTCTTTTGCCTTCTTTACCATTTGGGCATACAATTTCTTCGTTCATTCCTAATTTCTTGAACTTCTTCCTTTTGTATCCTGACCATTATTTCACCCCACAATACTGCCTTTTCACCTTCTGGTTCGCTGTGTTCAGTAAGTTCTTTCAAATAAACATCCTGCAACCCTCCCGGGATGTAACAATACACTCATGTGTTGTAGAATCCATTGAAACAAATCTTCTAAATCCATAATATCCAGTTCAGCTCCTCCTTTTTGCCTTTTCACTAAGTCTTTCTTTTTCTTTTCTCCCTTCTCATCACTCCTTTTAACTTCTGATTCACCATTTAACATGTTGGCATTGTTTGCAGTTTGATTAACCACTTTACTCATCTCAAAAAACTGAAAAATGCATTCTCCTCCATTTTAGATATTCAACTTTTGTCCAAGCCACCTCCACTCTTGAACCAGAAGACAGGAAGTGTAAGGAAATGTGTTCCTATACACAAAGAGTATGGTTTTTTATTGATATATCAGTTACACATTAAATAGATGTAAATAATCTAAATATGTTAATACAAATCTTCATATGTTATAAACTTCAATTGAAGCATACCTCCACTCTTCTATCCACAACAGAAACATTATTTTCTCTAGAATCTTTGTCAAAGTCCATTTTCCATTGTATTTAATTTTATTTAGTCTCTCATTCCATATAGTCCATGAAACATAAAGTATTATTCTGTCGATTTTCTTCACTTCTTCCTGTTTTTGTGCACCATAATAACCAAATTTTGTTATGTCTGTATTTATTTGCTCAAATTGTAACATACTTTTCACCTTATTATGTTTATATATTTCTTTCCACAAATTGTTAACTCTTTCACATTTCAAAAATACAAGCTCAATAGTCTTAAAACTCTCCACATTTACTACATATTCTATTTGCTTTTTCTTGTATGGCATATTTGCCTTAAATGGTAATTTTCTAATGGACAATCTCCATAAAAAAATCATTACATTCTTTAATCTTTTTATAGTTGTTATATCTTATCATTATAAGGTGGAGGAGACCCTGGTGAGGTGGAGATATGCTCTAGAGAGAAGAGGAATGAAGGTCAGCAGGACTAAGACAGAGAATATATGTGTGTGAATGAGAGGGAGGATAGAGGAATGGTGAGGATGCAGGGAGTAGAGGTGGCGAAGGTGGATGAGTTTAAATACTTGGGATCAACAGTTCAGAGTAATGGTGAGTGTGGAAGAGAGGTGAAGAAGAGAATACAGGCAAGATGGAGTGGGTGGAGAAGAGTGTCAGGAGTGATTTGTGACAGAAGAGTACCAGTAAGAGTGAAAGGGAAGGTCTGCAAGAGGGTAGTGAGACCAGCTATGTTATATGGGTTGGAGACGATGGCATTGACAAAAAGGCAGGAGTCAGAGCTGGACGTGGCAGAGTTAAAGATCTTACACTGGGTGTGATGAGGGTGGACAGGATTAGGAATAAGTATATTAGAGGGTCAGCCCAGGTTGGAAGGTTTGGAGACAAAGCCAGAGAGGCAAGATTATATTGGTTTAGACATGTGCTGAGGAAGGATGCAGAGTATATTGGGAAAAAGATGCTAAGGATGAAGCTGCTAGGTAAGAGGAAAAGAGGAAGGCCTAAGATAAGGTTTATGGATGTGGTGAGAGAGAACATGCAGGTGGTTGGTGTGACAGAGCAAGATGCAGAGGACAGGAAGAAATGGAAACAGATGATCCATTGTGGCGACCACTAATGGGAACAGCCGAAAGAAGAAGATATCTTATCATTATGTTTTTTTTTCTTATCTATTTCTAAATCTTTCCATGGATCAATGGAATAAAATGCTTTAATAATATTTAAGTACCATTCCTTTCTATTTTTCTCACGTATATTTTTTTTATTTTCCATAACAAAATGTTGTTTTGGTACTCTCTCATTTCTTCATTCACATTGCTTTTTTCTTCTTTTTTAACTTCCATTTCTTCCCACAATTCTTTGTATTTATAATATAGTATCATTTCTATCAAGTTTTTACTTTTTTTCATAATTCCTTTTAATACCCCATGTAAAATTAAAGTCTGCATGTACTTTGGGTTTACTAAATCCAAGCCTCTTTGCTCTTCTTTCATATATAGAATCGCTCTCTTGACTGGATTCAGTCTAGAGCCCCATATAAATGAAAATATAATCATCCTTAGTTCCTTTTCATACTTAACATGAATCATATAGACATTAGCAACATACGCAATTTTCCTAATACCATGGCGTTCATTCAACAAGTGTGCTTTTTTCTGTATGAAAATCTATATGATTTCCAAAAAAGTCATATCCTTTACTTTGAGTACATTATCCCATTGTTGTTGTCTGTATTCCCTCCTTCCAAATATTATTCCTAATGTAGCTATATATTTTTCATTGAACTCAATACCTCCTATCATACTTTCAAAACCAAATCCTTTACTTTTCTCTCTATTTATAAGTAAACAATTTTTTTTTAATTTGTTTAATTTTTCATTTACTTCTTCCATCCATACTTTATTTTTAACAATTAATACAATATCATCTGCATGATTATACATTATTGGCAATTGTACTTTCATCATTTGTATCCACCGCTACTTGACATTTTATTAATTTCCTTCACTATTACATTCATAACTAGTGAGAAAATTACACTACTAGCTTGGCAGCCCTGCTTTATTCCATGTTCTATTTTTATTTCTTCCTTAGTCCAGTTGTTTACATTTTGTTTCACATAGCCCCATTCATAAACAGATTTTATTTTTCTTATATTGCATGCCTTCAAAATTCCCCATAGTGATTTATATTGAATATTATCATAGGCTTTACTTATATCCCCTATCATAACCTTTGCTTCTACATTTTTATTTATGATATCAATTATTTCCTTACAACGGTTAGAGTTGTTGCCTCACAACAAGAGGTTCTCCCATTCGATTCTCGGCTAGAGTGCCTTCTATGTGGAGTCTGCACGTCCTCCCAGTGGTCGAGTGACGTAAAAGACATATGCAGATAGGTGCGTGCGTGAATGGGTGATCCTTCCTTGAAGGTTGGGCATCGGGCTGGCAACTCAGCATCGTAAAAATCCACTGCCAATCATTAGTGGACCGGAGTTCTGCTGTGGCGACCCCTAACCGGGAAAAGCCGAAATACATTATTTTTTTATCCATAATAACTCCTGACTTCCTTTTCCTTTTCTTCTGAATACATTTTGGTCATATATTCTATCCATTTTTTTAACCTTTGTGTTATTATTCTCATAAAAATGAATAATCCATATTACTCAGTGTTATAGGTCTCCATTTTTTTGTCTCCTCTTTATTTTCTTTAAGTATAAATTCTATATCTCCTGTGGATATCTTTCTCTTTAATTCCAGTTTCTAACCTTTCGTTCATAACTTCTATAGCATTTTTTGCCATGCCTTCATTTCTTTATATATTTCTTTATACATACCATATTCAGTTCCACCCAGTCCTGTTGCAAAATTCATGTTAATAACTTTTTAAAATTTCATTCAATTCTTTCATAGTTATTTCTTGTTCTAAATATTCATTATCTTCATTATTTAATTTTTAACCATTATAAATCTGTTTTCTTCTCTTTTAACAAATAATTCCAGTACTTAATCTTTAATTATTTCATATATTCCTTCTTGCTGTCTTATTTGCTTACCTTCCTTATTTTGTAATATTATTTTTACATCTTTTGTTATTGTACTCAAATATGGTGCTACTTCGTCTTTCTCCTTGTAAACAATATTTTTGTTTATATAACACGTTAATTTTAATTTGATTAATTTTATATATTACTCTTTCTTTTCCTGAAAGGAGTTTTTCTTCTTTAATACGTCTCTGAATGTTTCTTGACTTAATATCTTATATCTCTCTTTTTTCTTTTCATCCTTATACATTCTAAAAACAGATTTTTTTTATATTTTTCTTTAAAATTAAGCCACCAAACAGTCCAATTCTCATAAACTCTCTCATATTCGTATGATTTTTCCACAGTTCCATAAGCTATTTTTTTTCCCTTCTAACTCTAATTCTTTTTCAATAATTCTCTTATTCCTTTTCCTATTCTTATATATTCTTCATTTACCTGTACTTTAACCCATATAGCCACATAATCTGAAAATTCAGCGTACTTAATTCCTTTTTTTAACTTTTAAACATCAGATATTAAAAAAAAAAAATCAATGTTTGTCCTAAATTTCATTCCTTTTGTAGGTCCAGTGGTTATTCTCCCATACAATTAACTTTCCACTTGTTATAATTTATTTAACTATTTTAACTTCATAATTGCTCTTATTTTTTCTTAAATTGCAATTAAAATCACCCACCACTATAATGTCCATATTTACACAAACATATTCAAGAATATTTTTAAACATCATTTCTCTCTC
The DNA here is from genome assembly GCF_019279795.1 of Protopterus annectens. NCBI lineage: Eukaryota > Metazoa > Chordata > Ceratodontiformes > Protopteridae > Protopterus > Protopterus annectens. Next base: position 777,578,936 of record NC_056748.1, read on the forward strand.
TCTCGCTCTCTTTTGTTACATATGCATGTAAAGCTATAATTCTATGCACATATTTTCTATTTCATGTCTATTGCCATAATTTGTCCTAGTTCCATTATAGTTGCATCTAATATTTTAATATTATTTTCTTGTCATAACATACATATGCCTGAGCATGTTTCTTTCTGCATGTTCCAAACTACCGCACTATTCCAAAGTTTTTCAGTTTGTGTTTTCTCTTCCTCTGTTAATAATCTTATCTTCTAAAACAATAATATGTGAATCTATTGCAACACACCATTGTAATATACCTATTCTCCTCTCAAGATTTTTCATACTGTTCTCATTTAAAGCTAATATTTTCAGCTTTTAAGAACAGTTAGAATAAAAAAATGTTTATCCCTTTTCTTTCTTATTTTCTCTAAGCATTATATTTTGATTTTTCTTTTCCTTTCTTTAACTCTTTTTGCCTATCAAATTATTTTTATTTCTTACTGTGTGTCAGCTTCTTCCTCACTTGTCTCCTCGGTTTCTTTTTCCTTGTTACTTTAACTTTATGGGCAACCTCTTTATCAGTCACATCTTTCTCTACATTTTCTTGCATAATACATCCTTCTCTCTCTTTCTTCTTTATAATTTAATTTTCATTGTCATTTTCTTGCACATTCATTTCACATTCTAGCCATGAATGACCAGCATTGCCACATTTTTTGCACTTTAAATCACATTTTTTGCGTTATGCCCTGTTTTGCCTCATAAATAACATCTTTATCACATTCATTGATTAAATGCTCATTTTTTCCCTCAAAAATAAAAGTCTTTGGTTGATCCTTTTATTTCGCAAAACCCCTGTTACCATGCACATTAATAATACTAGGTACAGGCATAACATTATCATTTTCCATTTTCAGTATTACTCCACATTCCCATCCCCCAGTCCATAGCCCTCTGTCATCATATATTTTTGTAGTGCCCATTACTACTTTACATATAGTTAACAAATGTTCTTTCAGTTCTTTTGCTTCAACTTCTGTTCTAAACTTGATCATTATCCTTTTTTTTGTTTGTCTGCAAAAAGCTTGCACCACATATGCTGACCATGGATAAATATTTTCCTTTTATATGCACCCAAAAAAATTTCCATGGCTTTCCCAGTCTGAAATATCAAGATACAAAATGGCTCTTTATTAATTAAAATAAATGCTCTTACGACTTGCTTTGACACCCACAGGTGCTATGACAGAGTCCCAAACCTCATAACTGTACAAGCTTTCCTTTTTTTTTTTTTACTGCTCATAAGTACTGTACACTTCTTTTTTGTTTTTTTATTTCTTCTTTCTTCTCTATTCCTTTTCCAACAGTTTGTACATAAGTTTTTGTCTCTGGAACTTTTTTCTGGCACAGTCTCTTTTTTGTCTTTGTTTTCCATGATGTAGCTCCATGAAATTTGCTTCACTTTCTGGCTCACTTTAGTTTACCATTTTTTCCAAATAATCATCCCGCAACACCCCCCTCAATTGCAGGGTTGTAATTATGCATTTTTCAGGGGTAACTCTCTCTCCTTCAAACAATCTCCTCTGAAAGTTTTCCTGTGAATCTATCTCTGTTTCATCTACAGTCTCCTTTTCATAATCTCATTTTCTCCAATGCTATTGCTTTTTCTGCACCCCCATCATCAGAAAAAAACTTCTGAATAGGGTTGCCACCTTTTCAAATGCCCAAAGTGGGACATTTTTTTGGTACAAACATCAGATTTTGCAGTGTGAAACATATCCACGGCCAGTACAAAGGACAGAACTTCACTTTTTTGCCTAAATAAAAGCTTATTCTTGTAGCATTTTAGTTGCTTATTCTGCTTCTTATAACATTTAGGTGTTTCATATACAGAATAACTGATTTATACAACTATTACATAAAATATAGGAAATAATTCTGCCCTAAAATCTCAGAACATTTGCCATTTTTTACATTTTTTTGCAGGACACAGCTGCCCAAAGAGGGACTGTCCCTCGCACAGTGGGACAGGTGATAACCCTACTTTTGGTAATGATTCTACCATTTTGATTATATTATCAGCAACTTTCATTCCAGTTTCAGCACAAGCTGAATCAGCCATTTTTTTCTCCCTGTTTCTCCAGGCCATCTCTGTGCCTGGAACAGGAAGTCTGTTGTGTCACAGACAAATATTTCCCCTACTACCTAGAGTAGGGGAACGTTCCCCGATGTCCTGGCCAAATTTCCACCATTAGTATAAATATCACCTCGGGTATTCCCTGAAAAGAGAGTGCTAGCCTAGTGGGACTAACCTGCTCAACAAAGGGCAAATAAATACATTTTGTTGTTCTACTAACATTTCAGCTGTACTACATGTTCATGGTCACAGATTCATTTCTGTAACACTTTGTTTTTTTAGACTTAGGAATTCTTATACAGCTTCCACAAAAATCTGATTCCCTCCCCTATTAATATTTTGCTGTTGCCTTAGTAGTTCACTTTTTTAAGTTAATCCTCAAACAGTACCTCGTAAAGTCCTGGGACTTGCCTGCCTGATAGTTTACCTTTCCTGAAGCCTTGTCACTTTACCACCTCTTATGCACCTAGTGCATCAGTACCATATCAATGCATCCCTTTCTTGAAACTGCTTTTTTGTGCAAGTCTTGTCTGACAAAAATATGATTCATGCAGTTTTTGTCTGTCTTATTTGTATTACTTTGTTTCTCGTAATTGTAACATAGTGCATTGTATCCTAATGTTTTCTGTTCTTATGAATCAGTTTTTTACTCATCATGTGCTTTTATTGTTTTTAATGCTACTACTACAATGTAGATCCCATCTTTTTCCAAGGTTTTTTGCTGAAAATGGGATTTTTTTTTCAGTCATACTCTCCTGGTTATTAAAGGGCATGCGATTTTACTGAAGTGACACAGCTGTTTTTGGCAACTCTCTGCATTGGCAAACTAAACTACTGCTTATAAGATGTACCCATATCTTCTGATTTGTTGTTGGTAAACCTCTTTAAAGAAGATATATGGTTGTGAAAGTTAATTAATGTAATAGTTGACCTCTAAGTAGAAATCACCATTATTAGTAAAGCTATCTTATCTCCTGCTTCCTGTTAGGATATTCCATCAGGCTAACTCTCAACCTAGTGAACCATTCCCACATCTTGACTTCATATATTGTCTCTGCTGTCTGGAGACATTCAGTCCAGTCCAGGACCTAGGTAATTTATGTTTGCGAACATGATTACTAGCAACATTAACAAATAGACTCAATTGGAAGCATAGTTGCGACAGCATAACTACTCAGTCTTATCAGTTACCAAATCCTGGTAAAAAAAAAAATTGTTATATCTCCCCATTTGTCACACAAAATTGCACAGTGTCTTATAATAATCACAGTGGTACAAAATGAGATAGGGAGGTACTTAGTGCAATAAAAGTAGGCAGCCAATTAAACCATACAGTCATCCACAGCTACACAGCTGTAGACCCAAACTGATCCATCACACCAATTATCATGGCTGGACACACAGAAATCTATGTCATCATTGTATACATACCACCTCCTACTAATGTGACAGGACTGGAAAATATTCGAGATATGATCTGCGCAATAACTCAGCATAACAAGTTGATCATTGTGGGTGACTTCAACCTTGACTTCTAAGTCCCCCCCCCCAAAAGAAAACTTCAACTTACCACCCTTGCATAAGAAATTTGATTAAAGTAGTCAATACAATTGCAAGATACCACATTCCTTTTATTTATTTATTTTATTTTACATTTCTTAACCGGGAAAGTCCAACTGGACCAGGTCCATTTACAGCGGAGGCCCGGGGAGAAAAGCTCCGAACATTGTTACAACAAAAAAAAGAGAAATAAAAATGTATACAGTGTTGTGCATTGATCATGTAAAAAATACAACTTGGAGGTAGACATTTTACCAGACACACACGGAAAATATATGTAACAGATAGGATAAAGTTAGATATTTTTCAGGGATTTACATTTAATGTGCAGGCGTATAATGTGACAAAAGAGAGGAGCAGTCGCCCTCTATGAGAAGTAGCAATTAATAGCTAGAGTTACTGGCTGGGTTTAGAACTGTAGAGGGTTAAAGTGAGTAGCTTGGAAGTTGGAAAAAGAAGGGGGGGTGGAAGAGTAAAGCTAAGTTAAGTGATATAAGGGCATAACCAGGTATTTAGTAGATGTGATTTGAGGGTGTTTTTGAATTGTGGGGTGGTAGAGGCAGTGGTCAGTGATTGGGGAAGGGAGAGTGCTTTTCCTGCAGTATTGTTTGCCCTGACAATGCAGAGGAGAGATTTTTTACTGGATCAGAGATGCCGATTTGCAGTGTAATGGGTAAGAAGATTGGATATTGATGGGGGGTTTTCAGGGTACTTGAGGATGTTATAAGCAGTAACTATCTGGTGGTAGTTAAGTAGTGGAGGTAACGCAAGCCATTTTAGTTCTTTTAGTGCAGCACAGTGATGTTCTGTAAGTGGAGTTTGTAGCAAATTTTGGCTATCTTATGTAACAGGATTCTAGTTTGTCTAGGTCACTTTTTCTAATATGGGTGAAAATAGGTGCTGCGTACAGTAGTGTAGACAGAAGGTGACTCTGGGCAAGGGTGTCTCTTGCTTGATGTGAGAAAAAGTTTTTGTGCCCATATAGTATGCCCATTTTTTTGTGAACCAATTTGATGGTTTGAGAGTTGTGGATATCAAAGTGAAGATTATTTTATTTTAATAAGCTTCCTCTAATTTACAGCATCTTTACAAACTTCCCAGGGAAATACAAGGCAGTCCGTGTTCTACACAACTCACTAAGTGGCTGCTGCCAAATTGTATCAACCTGGTAACTCAAGATCAACAAGCCACCACCCAATTATAAAACTCGCAAAAAAACTTCAGAAAACTCAGAGGGAGCTCTCCTGACTGAGGTTGCAGTTGTCGATTGATCTCCCCTCTAAAAGAGAAGTTGTCCCCATATAGGCACTTTCCATTTTATCAACACATCCTGGTAAACTCCACAAATTGTTCTACCCTAATAAATAGGGACACTGCCCAGAGGGAGTTGAAGCAAGACTCCAACAACACAGACACGCATGCGCATAAACTGCACCTCAAAAAGTTAGCTAGACTTAGTACTAATAAAAATTGTCATACTACAAGAACCAGAGTAAACTCATTTTCAACCCAAAACAGTTCTGGAACACAATTAAAGCAGTAAAAAAAATCGTCTTTCTATCAAATGCTTCCTAAAATTGAATTTTCTAAGAAAGTTTAACCTCTACACTAAATGTGCTGTGAATGTCTAAAACATTTTGTTAGAATATTCAAATATATGTTACTACCTAATATGTGCTGTCTTTGCCAGGACTGTTTGAATGTACATATATTGATTGCCTATCTACTATATGACCTATATATCTTTTAAAATGAATGTTGCACATGAAAGCCTATGGCTTACTGTGATGTTTGTATACTGAATTCTTCTCTAAATATGTAACCTCTCTTGTTGCTTATGTAACTTCTTGTGGAGCTTTTCTCCCCAGGTCTCCACTGAAAATGGGTTGACAAGACCCACTGGACTCTCCCGTTCAACAAATAAATAAATATACAAACACAGTATCTTCAACCCTAAAAAAACAACACTAAAGACTTGCATGCAGTAACAGCATTATTAACCCACCAACAAGTTCTACCACCATATTCAGTCATGTTCAATTTTCCTATACCCAAACGGTCATTGCACACATTTCTTGACCAACAACTTTTTCTTCATATCCATTGCTAAAGAAAATATGAAGGAGCTTGACAACATTCCTTAAAATACATAAGTTCACTTTTGCTCAAATTAAGTGAACATCTATTAGCAGCACCATATTCCCACATACTTGACCTCTCTGTAACTATCATAACGGTCCCTGACCTTTTTTAAAGTGTCCTCAGTCATACCACTCGCTAAATCTCAATTTCCATAAAGTGCAGAAGACTACTGCCCAATAGCCAAATTCTTTGCAAAACTCTTATATAAACAAACACTGCACCACCCTTCCTATGTAGATCTCATTTGCTTCTAATGAGGTAACTGCTTCAGGATGCTCCTAGGCTGTCACTTTTGAAGCTATACATAGTCTATTGCATTTTCTCTCATTTGTTTATTTGGTTTCACAGGTCATATCAGTCCTTTTCTTTCTTTTTTTTTAATAGAGCAGTATTACTAGTGTGTGTTTTTTTTTTTTTTGTTAGACGTTAGTTAAATTATTTCCCCCCACTCCTGCCTAAGCAGCTGTACTGCTTAGGCCCCTTAATTGTCAATTTTATTTTGTTACCTGTTTAGGCCTCAGTTTTCTGGAAATTAAGTTAATATGGCATTTAAGCCCCCCCCCCCCCCAAACACGTGTGATTTATGCATTGTTTGGTTGTGGAGTAATGCGGATTGTGACATTTGCAAGAACTTCAGCTTTAGGACTCTTCAAGAGAGATGTAACACACCTATTTTGAAAGGACCATTACCCAATAGCACATCAGCAACTTCTTATCTTTGAAAGGAAAATAAGAAGATGGAGGACAAGAGGGGTGCTTGAAAATCAGGCAGGTATTCTTTTGTGTCTAAGTTAATGTGAATGGAGAGTTCTTCCTATAGGACTAGCCACTTCTAAATTGTCAGTACCAAACATGCCTGGTGGGCATCTCAACTCTGTCATGTGTGTCGCAGGATCCAGTCCCCTAAAAGTGAGTGTGCATACCATCATTCTCTCTTTTTGTTCATCTGATCATACTTCATTGTAGTCCATCTTCCTTTAATTTTGACTTGAACAGGATTATAAGAGCTTTTAGTCAAGGTACATATTTTGATGGTTACCCTGTCTTCTCAATCTGCAATGAGGCTAGAGAAGGACCCTTGTCATCTATGTATTCTTCCTTTGCTCCTTTCCTGTGCCCTGTTTTGGCACCAGGTATCTAAAAGCCAGTGATATTGCCACAGACTTCTGTGTAGGTGCAGGCTATGCCCCTTCCTTCAGTACCATGACTCTCATCTTTACAGATGACATTAACACCAAGTTTCTCAGCACTGCAGTCCACAAGAATCTAGGCTGCCAGTGGCCGTGGTTAGGCACTGACCCTGTTGGGATCATTCTCATTATTGAGCACTTTGAAATTTGAGACCTTAACATGGAAACCTCTCACAGCACTGATACCAATCTGCTTCAAGACAATGCCACTTCAGTTCAGTGTCTATCTCCACGGCTGTGTTGTCAACTGGAAGACTAGTCCCCTCAGCACACAGAATGTTGGTGTTAATCCCTGAGGATTTGGCATTGGTACAGGTGTGAACCCCCATGTTGATACAGTTTGTATCGTCATCCTTTCAACTCCTGCATCACAGAGGGGAAGAAGTGTTGAAAGTTGAATTAGACCCAGGCCTGAGGTTTCCGATTTGGATGCCTTTGCTGACTACTCTGACAATTATCCCCGAGCTTGCACATGAGAAGGAAATGTAAAATGGGACATTTATACACCCTTACAGAGTCTGCTACTCCAAATGCTAGTTTCAGTGAGGGGGAGGCTTTCCTGTAGTCCCTCCTGTTGACTCCAAATTGAGAGAGATTTTGAAGCTTATGCACCAGAGAGGATTATGGCCAAGTTGACCTGAGGAAGAAATTTTTCAGGGAGCTTTCCACTTAGATCTACCTACCTCTTGGGTGATCCCTCCTCATGATAAAATTATATAATTTTTGGTAAGCAAGGCATAACAACAACACATTCCAAAAAGACGAGCCAAGATGCTCCTTTTATATCCACTCCAAGGTCAGTACCGGTCCTCCTTCCCAGTGTCCCACCTGTTTGAAGGCAGTGTCTGAGATAGAGTTTGCAAACCTCTTAGAGGAAAGAGACATCCAAATGGTCCCATCAGACTGCAGGGGAACTAGGGTTTATTCAAAATAATTTTTGGTTCCTAAAAAGACAAAGGACTTCAAATCCATTTTACACCTAAGTGCCCTAATCAGGTGCACAACAAAAACACGTTCTGGATGGTTAGGGTGCAGTCCTTCCTTCTGTGCTTGCAGAAAGGGACCAGAACTGCTTTTTGGGCTTATAAGATGTATATTTACCTATCAAAATCAAGGGCTTCAAAGAGGTTTATGCACTTCAGAGGAGGGACCAGTCATTAGCAATTCATAGCTGTCCCGTTTAGTCTCAAAATAGCCCCCAGGGTGTTCATCAAATGCATGCCAACTGTTGCAGCTCATCGTAGGCTGTTGGAGATCGCAGTATTTCCCTATGTGGGCAGCTGACTGACTCTTAGTTGCCCCCCAAAAAGAGTTAATAATTTAAATGGGAAACTACTTGCTGCAGCTGTTCCAATCCGTAAGGATTTTTTTTGGGAAATCAGTGCTCAGATATCAGATGCCACCAGAACACGGGTGATTTGCTTATCCAGTCTTCCCTCAGATAGAATTTCATCTCTTTAGTCTGCTTTTCATTATCTTCTGTCCCTTCCTATTGCCACAACATCTCTGTGCCTTAGAGTGCTAGGAATTATGGGGCAACATCAGTCTTCTGTGTCCCTTTTGCATGGTATTACAGGAGGGTTCTTCACTGGACATTGAGAGTATCATGGCTGCAATTAGAGGATTCTTTGTCCACTCCATTTCAGATCTCCCTGGCATTCTGTCAGTATCTTTGTTGATTGTTGCACACAGTTTGTCTCAGTGCTATCCTTTTATCCTCCTCCATACCTCTCAACCTAGAAACTTCAAAAATCTGGACAAGGCCCATGAAAAATAGGTACAAATTTGTACACTGATTAACATAAAATTTACATACAAAATTGTGTAACCACGCCCACTCCATTGGAATTGTGGGATACCAACTTTTAAACACAAACTGAACAAGCAACCAAAATGTGATAATGAAACACAAAATAAGCAGAAGAACAATAGTGTTTTATTTATATTAATATCTGAACTTGTGCAAAACTAAATTGTATTTAACTGTAGCTGCCAGTCTGTGAGATACAAGAAACAAAATTATGCATTGCATCAAACGTCACGTCAGTAATGGATTAAAATCAGCAGAAGCCAGAAGGCACAGATGCAGCTCCACAGAATTAATGTAGTTATTGACTGCAGATATTATGGCTTTTTTGCCTCTCAATCTGTTAAAGCAAGAAGTCTAGACAAAGTCACAAATGACATGGGGGACCAAACAAAGGCACAGAAATACAGTGACATTTTTAAATACTGCTCTTCCAAATAGACTGTGCTGTGGACATAACAGATTTTTCATAGCATAGTATTAATTTTTTGAAGGATGAAGTCTGAAAATCAAATACAGTGTCAGCTACCTGCCATTGTTTTCTGACTTCAGTTCAGTCCTCAGAGGTTTGCTATGACTGCCAGTGATTTGCCAGAAAACTACAATTTTATGAGAAATTGACTTATAGCTAAAAGCCAAAAGCTTAATTTCTTTCTGTAGTTTCAAATATGAAACATTCCCCCCAGACCTCCACTAATCCCTTTAGTATGTTTGCAAGTATGCACAAGCACCAAAATTAAACATTCCCCCCAGCGATCCATCCCCTCAGTAGTTTCAAGTATGCACAAGCAGCAAAATGAAACATTGCCCCCAGCAATCCATCCCTTCAGCAGCTTCCAGGTATGCACATGCACCAAAATGAAACATTTCCCCCAGCGATCCATCCCTTCAGCAGCTTCCAGGTATGCACATGCACCAAAATGAAACATTTCCTCCAGCGATCCATCCCTTCACCATCTTCCAAGTATGTACAAGCAAGCACCAAAATGAAACATTTCACCCAGGCTCAGTTTTGATCAGTTTCTCCTTAATTCTCAATGTAAACTAAACTTTAATATGGTCATCTAACTCCATCACTTCAATACTGCACTTATATATTTCTATCAGTATCAGTATATTGCATCTAATTCTGTACAAACATTAAATAACTTACAGTACAAAATAAATACATTTCTGTAACCTAGACCCAAACCATATTTCTCAACTTCATTGCCTAAAAATTCAGGACAAATCAAAAATAATATGGGGGGTCGGGGGCCAAAATCAGGAGCAATTTTTGAATATTACTTTAATTAATTTTAAAAGTTAATAGAACAATATGATCTGAAGTAGTTAACTTCATTTGGTCTGCAACCTGTGGGTATCGGATCCGTCCTCGGATCTTAGCCAGCAGCTTTACCTAGCTAAAAGATCCAAGCTCCTAGCTCCTCCCCCTACCCATAATCCCCTGCTACACATCCCCCATCCCCAGATCTAGTTTGCCGCAGCTTATAGCAGCTTCTAGAGACGAGCTCTTAGGCGTGGGTGAGAAATGTCCAGTTATATAAAAACCTTTTAAAATTGTCTTTGGTGTGTGTGTATTGTTTAGCCCACTTTATCGACTAGTATATTTTGCGTATTTTTTTTTGTGGTAAATTTACTTCAAATTTGTTTCAATTCCCTCCCCCTAGTTGCATGAGTGTGTGGTGTGATGGCTGAAGGGCCTAAAGCCATTTTTTCTAAATGCACTGAGTGTGGTCATAAGCTGTCCCCAGCCGATGGCCACACTCAGTGCGTTATTTGCCTGGGGGTGGCCCATTTATCCACCAGCTGCCAGGTTTGTGCGGCTTTCAACCCCCGGGCTATCAGGGATAGGAGGAACAAGCTAATCCTGGCAGGATTGTTGCCCCCGGATTCTTCTTCCTCCTCTCCCTCTAAGGCACCGGTCGCGGCTGTGGCTTCTGTGCCTTCCAATCCCCCTCCCTTGTTGGGGACTCATACTCCCTCTGCTTCTCAGGGTGAGGGGGACTCTTCTTCCTCTTCTAAAGAAAAAAGGAGAGATAAGGACCGGCACAGGCATAAAAGGCGGGCTGAGTCTCATCTCTCAGCCCCGCCAGCGAAGGTAGCTAGTCCCGCTAAGAGGGCCTCGGGTTCTCCTCATTCTCGGCTCCATTCTCCTTGCTTTTCCCCGGAGCCAGAAGAGGAGTACCGGTCTCCCTCGAGGTGGCCCTCCAGGCCCGCCTCTACGACCTCCTCCAGATCCACCAAAAGCTTGACCGACGCTGATTTGGACCGGATGATGCATCGTTTCCTGCAGGTTGAAATGCAGATGGGGGTGCTCCAGCCTCCCCTTCAGGGGGGGGGGGCTCGGCCCCTTTCTTTACCCCGATCGCTCCTTCTCCAACCCGGTTTAGGACCCGGGGAACCGTCGGGGACAGTCTTGATTACTTTGACACCGACTATGCCCTCGAGCATGTCAGATCCTAGCTTTCGGGGGCCGAGAGCCGAGCGTCGGATCCATGGGGGGAACTGTGTCTTTGGTGCTGTTTAGGTAAGAGCACACTTCCCTCTCGGGGCCGACCGCTTCGACGCCGATCCCTGCATCGGAGCCGAGGGGGCTGCTCTCAGAGCCAGGGGAGTGCGGTTCACCCTCGGCGTTTGATGTAGTGGAGAGGGTGCTGTTGAGGACTTCCAGATCCCCAGTCCGGGCTGCGGATCCATCCGTCACCCCTGCGCATTTGGGCCTGTCCTCCGTCATCCGGCCACAGGGACAGCCTGCATTGGCGCTCCAGTTGGTTCCCTTAGAGGAACAAGACCCTGTTGGTGAGCCCTCCTCGGATAGCCCCACCGAGGAGGTTCCTCACAAACGGAAGCGCAAAAGGAGGCACCTGGACTCCCCTGAGTCCCTCACAGAGGACACAGACTTGGAGGAAGGGGAAAGTTCCCCAAGGTCACCCCCTGAGGATGTCTCCTTTTGAGACATCATGGAGATGTTGCGAATCAAAGGAGGGTGGTCTGCCCAAAAACCTTCCTCGGACGAGTCTGTGTTCCTGGAGGCGTTTGATGCAGGCCCGTCTACTTCTTGGGTGTCCCCCCCGGCTGAACCCTTGGTGGACTTAATTACCACCAGGGCTTGGAAGGAGCCGGACACTGTGGAGCCAATTCCCAGAAGGCCAGACAAGATACTTAGTCCCCCTTCTGATAGGCTGGCATGGTCTAAAGGTTCTCCAGTGGATGCCATGGTGGTGGCGGCTGCCACCAAGAAGGAACTGGCGCAGGATAGTTCCTTGGTCCACCCTCCAGATAAGGAAACTCGGATGTTGGACCGCATTGAAAAGCAGATGTTTGCTTCCGCTACCTTCTCTGTAACGGTGCTGAACTATATGGCACACGTCATCAGACTCCAACAAGATTTAATTAAGGAATATGCTGTAGCCCCCCCCCCCCCGGAGTCCATGGCGGCCGAGGACAAACGCACCTTCTCGGCTCGCATAGCCACTCTGAAATCTATTACTAACATATCTATGCGGCTACTCTCCCATGCCACGGAGGGAGCGGATAGAGTCAGCTGAGCAGGCATCGCTCTGTGGCGCCATGCCTGGCTCTGCCTTTGTGATTTTGCGGAACCCTTCAAGGCGTCCTTCGGGAACGCACCCTTTGACGGTTCTATGCTCTTTGGCAAGACCGTCCGCGACACGCTGGTCCAAAGCAAGAAAGACGGGAAGACGCTGTCTGCCGTCGGGATCCACTTCTCTAATCCCCACCGCTCCTTCTCGAGGAAACAGAGGGGACAAAAGATGATGTGGTTCCAGAAATCACAGCAGTCCCGTCCCGCTTCGGACCCCTCGTCCTTCAGAGGCAGAGGAAGACAAGGTGGATGCCGCCCCAGAGGCAGAGGGGGGCCAAGGAATCTCGGGTCTCGAGAACCTTTCTCGGAGAGGCCCGTGCAACAGCCCTGAGGGCTTACCCGACTGTCCCTCTCTGGAGGCAGTCAGGGGGCGTCTGTCGGAGCACCTCCAAACTTGGGAGTCCATTACTACGGATCTGTGGGTGCTCCAAATTATATCCAAAGGTTATTCCATTCCCTTTCTGAGTCTTCCCCCTCCTTTGAAACGCCTCCCCGATATCCCACCCGATCAATGGGAGGCGGCAGCTTCAGAAATTTCAAAGCTATTAGAAAAAAGAGCCATCCAGCACGTCCCCCCAGGCCAGTCTGGATTGGGAAATTACTCCAGGTTCTTTTTAGTGCCAAAAAAGATGGGAGACCTGAGGCCTATCCTAGACCTCTTATCTCTAAACCTGTTCATTCCCAAAGAAAAATTCCAGATGGTCACTCTGCAATCTATTCTCCCCTTCCTACGGGAGAATGACTGGATGTGCTCCATAGACCTCAAGGATGCGTACTACCACATTCTAATGGACAGACGATCCAGGAGGTTCCTCCGCTTTCGGCTGGGAGCCAGTCACTATCAGTTCAGGGCTCTTCCGTTTGGCCTCACCTCAGCCCCCAGGGTGTTCACCAAGGTCATGGCAGTGGTCGCAGCCCACCTGAGACTTCAGGGCATTCGGGTCTTTCCATACCTGGATGACTGGCTCCTCATCGCCTCCACCAGGCATCAGCTCTGCTCTGCCAGGGATTATACCCTGGCTCTTACACAGTGTCTGGGTATTACTGTAAACCTTCAAAAATCATTCCTTCATCCTGTGCAGGTTCTGGAATTTATAGGGGCCAAGATTGATACATGCCACTCCAAGGCCTTTCTAACAACAGACAGGTTGCGCAGTTTGTCTCTTCATGTTTTGGCAATTCTCCAGTCCCCAGCCCCATCTGCGGAATTAGACCGGAGAGCTTTGGGCTCCATGGTGTCAGCCATAGGTCTGTCGCCCTTTGCGCGACTGCACATGAGAATTCTTCAGTGGACTCTTCAGGTCCAATCGTCACTTTTACTGCACCCCTTGAACACCCCAATTCCCTTGAGCAGGGTTTGCAAGGACTCCCTTCTCTGGTGGCTTCACTGTCAGGAGCTGCAAGAGGGGAGACGGTTTGTCATGCCTCAGCCCCAAGCCACGTTGACCACGGATGCTTCTCGCCTCGGGTGGGGGGGGGCATGCTATGGACAGAACCGTCCAAGGCACGTGGACTCCCTCAGAGACCGTTCTGCATATCAGTGTTCTGGAGATGAGGGCAGTGCTTCTGGTGTTGCAAGCCCTACAAGATCTTCTTCCTCCGGGAACTATTGCAATTCAGACAGACAACATGGCTGTAGCCTGATACATCAACAAACAGGGAGGAACCAGATCTTATCCCCTTTGCCGAGAGGCTATGAGAGTTTGGGAATGGGCGATCTCCACCAACCGCTTTCTGGTAGCAACGCACATTCTGGGCCAGACCAACATCCTAGTGGACAAGCTAAGTTGCTTGATCCTCACACCGTATGAGTGGTCTCTAAACCCATTAGTAGCGAAACAAATCTTCCTCAAATGGGGTCTACCTTGCTGCGATCTTTTTGCTTCTCTGTCAAACAGAAAGTGCAGCGAATTTTTCGCTCTAATTCCCCCAATAGGGGAGAGCCCCAGAGATGCTCTGGTTCATGCTTGGCCCCCCCGGTCTCCTTTATGCTTATCCCCTGCTTCCGCTCATGACGAAGTTCCTGCAGAATGCCCATCGGTTGGGGAGCAAGATAATCCTCATAGCCCTATTCTGGCCTTGTCAGATCGGGTTCTCTTACCTGCGGTCTCACAGTGTAGTTCCTCCTTGAATCTTAGATCCCATTCTGGATCAAATTTCTCATCCTGCGGGATTACAACCCCCAAACCTGGGCGACCTCAAGCTCACAGCTTGGTTGATCCAGTTCCGCTGATAGCAAGGACTCCCGGTATCTCGTCACCAGTGAAAGCTATTCTGGTAGCAGCACACAAACCTTCTGCCAGAAAAATCTACAGTAGTAAATGGAAGCGTTTTTCCATCTGGGCCAAAGACAGGGGCTTAGACCCCTTTACTGTCCCTATTCCGACGATTCTTGATTTTCTGTCCCATATCCTTCATCAGGGAGCCAGTGCATCTACGGTTAAAGTACAGTTGGCAGCCATCTCTCATTTTCACGTTGGGGATGATGTAGGATCACTGGCTTCCACCAGGATTTGCAAAACTTTTTTAAAAGGCGCCTTTCTGTTAAAACCGCCAGTTAAGTCTGCGGTCCCACCATGGGACATAACATTGGTCCTACAGGCTTTGACGGGCCCTCCTTTTGAACCGGCTGCTTCTGCTCAGTTGAAATTTTTGTCTTGGAAAACAGCCTTCCTGATTGCAATAACTTCAACCAGGAGACTGTCTGAACTTCAAGCCCTCTGTATGAAACCCCCTTACCTAATATTTCATAAGGACAGAGTTTCTCTCAGAACTAATCCTTCCTTCCTCCCTAAAGTAGCCTCTGAGTCGAATATTAATCAGTCTATTAATCTGCCAGTGTTTTTCCCCAATTTCCAGAACAAAGGGGAATACACATTACACAAATTGGATGTACAAAGACAACTACGTTTTTATTTGCACAAGACAGCAACCAACTGCAAATCTGATCAATTGTTTGTGTCCTTTGCCAAGTCTTCTTTAGGTAAACCTATTACCAAAGTTACTTTAGCCACCTGGATTTCACAATGCATCATTCAGGCCTATTTAGCTTCAAACAAACCGATACCTTTGGGAATCCATGCTCATTCAACCCGATCCATAGCTACCTCTGCAGCGTTCTGGTCTAGAGTCCCAATAGACGACATATGTTCAGCAGGTACTTGGTCCTTCTCTCATACATTCATTTCCCATTATAAATTGGATATGATATCCAGGAGTAGGGCTTCCTTTGGCTCCACGGTGCTCCGGAATATTCTTCCTTGAGGGCCGCCCAAGGTTTCTAGGTAGCTGGGGACTCTGTCCCACAGGTTGCAGACCAAATTAAGTTAACTACTTCAGATAAAGAAGTTATGTACTCACCATAACGTTCCATCTGAGTAGGTAACTTCATTTGTCTGCAACCGACCCCCCCCTCCATTCCCCCTAACCAGTTTTGTGCTTCTTAACCATGGGATAGGATTGCTTATTCTGTTAGGCAGTAGGTTACTGGCCTCTTTCGAGGGTCTTGTGGAGTCTTTATAGGCAAACTCGATCTGAGGATGGGGGATGTGTAGCAAGGGATTATGGGTAGGGGAGGAGCTAGGAGCTCGGATCTTTTAGCTAGGTAAAGCTGCCAGCTCGGATCTGAGGACGGATCCGATACCCACAGGCTACAGACAAATGAAGTTACCTACTCAGATGGAACGTTATGGTGAGTACATAACTTCTTTTTTGGCACCAGCTTGCATTTTCTGAGTAAGAAAAAGGATGTAATGTAATGTTTGACATTATTGACTGACTGCGATCGTCAGTGATTTACCAAAAATTCAAAACTATTATGAGGTACAGGGCCAAAAGGGAAAACTGGGGAAATTAAGAAAAATTGTAGAATGTTGAGAGAGATGACCCAAATTATATGATATAGTAATAGTTATAATATAATATAACTCAATCATTATTTGCACCATCTTAAAATATTTCTTCCCCATTCACCAATCCTCAGAAAATCTAATCATAAAAGTCTGTGCTCCATCTTTGTGTGTTTACTTCATTTTATTTTGCTGGAGGTCTGTAGTATGAGTTATTTTACTAAAATGCTGGATATGTAGTACCTATGCACCAAGGTGTGTCATTTCTGAATAATTATGTGCTTTCGGGAGGTCCTTAGTTAGCTACAGATTGAATACAAGTTCTTCAGCTTTAGGTGTTAGACAATTAGACTAAATGTACTGCTAACTGTAACTCATTCTACAAACAGCATATTTTTGCAAGGTACATTTTGTTGTGGTTATTCCAAATGCGCCTCATAAATAATGTGACTATTTTGCTTAGCATACACCTGTGACCTAAGCATTTGTATTTTTTTCTGTCACTTGTCCTTTTAAATAAATATATCAGTATCTGAAGAGATGTAATGAAATCTGTCTGTGCGAGAGTCATTTGTGGAAGTTTGCCTCTGTCTTTGCCCATATAACTAGCTCGTAGTGGCTGAAGGGAGTCTTTGGGTAGACTAGGCTACTTACAAATGAAACCAACAAATAGTATTAAGAATGGATGCATTGCAAACTGCAGCACAGGCCAATGGTGTCACTTGCCTTGCCTTTATGTATTTATCCCTCTTTCTCTCTTGGTGACACACAAACTTCCAGGGAAGACATTTTTTAATGAGTTAGTTGAGACCAGGAAAATATGCGCGGCACTACTGGAAGTTCAAAGTGTGTGTGTGTGGGTTGATGTCACCGCCCAACATTACAGGCATCCCAGGCAAGCAACAGTAGCTGCAAGTAAGAGATGGGAAATCAGCTGCTGCTTTAAGGGAGTTCGAGAGACCAGCTAAAGTGCAGAGCTGTGGAAATTCAACAGTACTTATCCAGAACTAATCTGTCTCAACTTCTCAAGTACCTACCAAAGATGGATGCATGCATGGTCCCAGAGGACTCTGATATGTAACAAGAGGAGGCGAACAGACCTGCTACTGACCTACTGTCTTTTCTTGAACCATGCTACCCTTCCTCCAGATAGGGAACAATGTTTGAGAAATGGCAGTGACCGGCAGAGGTGGGAGTAAAGCCCATGAAGTGTCTAAACAATGTTCCAGGGTTTTGAGGACCTCCTTCCTGAGATGGTCATCTTCTCTAAGAATATATCAGTAAAGGGGGGGGGGGTTATTCCTATCTCCTATGTCAGGAGGTCATGAAGTCATGGGCAGGGACCATATTAATCTGACACTTTCTTAAAGCAGCACATATCCCGGGTCAGGCCAACTCCATTGCATAAAAGTTCAGTGAAAGCTTTCTGATGTGTCATGAGTGGCCACCAATCAGTCTATTGTAAATGTGATTTTTTGCCAATAGGACAAACCATGTTGTAACTGTTTTACATTCCCAACCAGTTTTGAGTGCAGAAGCTATTTTTCCATAATTCAGCATTGTTAGCAGACTTTCTGTAATGCTGTAGTCTGTCATTGATCTCTCTGGGTCTAACTTTTGCTTTTCCCATTGTTCCTGTTAATGAAATTTCTGCAGAAAGGCAAATTGAACCCATTCTGGCCCTGACTGATGTACTTCCTGTACTAAAGTCATTTGTACTTGGAGAAACCTCTTCTCCTTAGACCTCACAGTGGTCTCGTAACCCCAGCTGTCCAGCAAAGCCTTACCTGGAGTTTCAGCCCCTTAAACTGACTGTATAGTTTATTCAGTTCCATTGATGGCCAGGAAGCATACATGCACTTTCATTGTGATCTATATTACTACATCTGTCCAGAAAACCCTCCATTAGATAAATTTTATTTGTGGGTGACCAAACAGGAGCCTGGCCCTTATTATTCCCCTATTTCTTAGGTTCATAGGTTGGTACTAGGCTATCGGCCCTAGGGCCTATACAAGCCTAGCCATAACAATTCCCTGGATATTTCTACCCACAATATTTACTTCCCTGGACCCCTGTCTAGCAGGGTGACTGACATGATCCCCAGGGTGAATTTCCTATCTCCCATCCAATCATCAAGGTTCCTTTTAAAGAGGGCCAAGGAGGCACTCTGCTTGACATGTATGGGCAGTTCATTCCAGATTATGGGGAGTCTCTGGGTCAAGAACCTATCCCTCCAGCATGTTTTGTTCATTGTGATGACAATCACAAGGCTAAAGATAATCACAAGGCCTTCTTTAGTTATGTCAGGAACCTGGGTGGCAACTCCCAGATATCCTCTGAGTTAGTGCAAAATGGCAAAAAATACACTGAACCCACAGACATTGCCAACATCCTGGCAGACAGGTTCAATGCAAACTCCCCCCCCTTCCCCCCCAAAAGAGCAAATGTCTATCCCAACAGAGTGTAGCCTCCCTGACATCACAAATGCACGGGTGAGAGCTGCCCTCTCCAAAGCAAAAAACACAGCATCAATGTCCCAGGCTGCGTCTTACTCGAGCTCCAAGAAGAACTGAACCCTCACATAAAGTCACTGTTCAATCTCAGCCTTACTACAGGATATGTACCCAAGGAATGGCGTACAGCAACAGTGGTCCCACTCCACAAAGGTGGTGCCACAACGGACCCCGAAAACTATCGCCCTATAAGCCTGACTAGCCTGGTCTGCAAAGCTATGGAGCGTATCATTATGGAACTCATAAACAAAGACATTGGGAACCTCCAAACACTGGATCCTACCCAATTCAGCTTTGTTAAGGGCAGATCTTGCCTCTTGAACCTGGTCGACTTCTTTGAAACAGTCACCAAGGCCATAGATGAAGGGAAGGTAGTCCACACAGCCTACCTGGACCTCACACAAACCTTCGACACAATACCCCACTCGGGCATCATAAATAAGCTCACCAGCTTAAATATCAACCCCTATGTCACAAGATGGGTTGCAAACTGGCTCAGGGATAGAACCCACATGGTCAGAATTGCAGGTGCCTTGTCAGACTCTAAACCAGTTACAAGTGGCGTCCCACAAGGCTCAGTCCTGGGACCTCTCTTGTTCGGTATATATTTCTCTGAGGTACAGGCTAACACGGGAGGACTATGGCTGACCAAGTTCACAGATGACTGCAAACTGGGTGCCATAATCGACTCGCCGACTGACACAAGCATCCTCCAAAAGGGTCTCACAAAGACGGATAACTGGTGCCAGAGCCATGGCCTAAAGCTAAATGCCAAAAAGTGCATAGTCATCCCCTTTGGGAAAAACAAAGTGCCCACAAATTACCACATAGGTGGTAATCCTTTAAGTATGGAAGAAGTAATTAGGGATTTGGGGACCCAAGTAGATAGCAATCTCTCCTTTGACAATCACATTGCCAAAGTGGTTAGAAAGACCTTCTATAAAGCCCACCTTATCAGGAAAGGGTTCACATGTAGATCAAGAGAGGTCATTGTGCCCCTCTACTCATCACTCATCGGGCCCATAATTGAATACAGTGCCCCATTTGGGATGTACCTTACCCGACACCTGCAGCATCTGGAAAGACCCCAAAAGTACCTCACCAAGAGGATCAAGGGACTCAAACAGATGCCCTACGCAGTTAGGCTAAAGAAACTCCAGCTCTACTCAGTTGCTTACTGCCTACTCAGAGGCGATCTGTGCCTGACGTATAAAGCCATGTCCAAACCAGAATTAATGGATATGCCCCACCTCAGGAAATCCAAATCCCTTATAGCCACACGCTCCAGGGACTTAAACCTCAGCACAGAAATAAATAGGGCATGCTGGAGGGACAGATTCATATCCCAGAGGCTCCCCTCACTCTGGAACAAAATCCCAATCCATGTTAGGCAAAGCCCCTCAAGGACCCTCTTCAAGAGAAATCTTGATGAGTGGATGGGAGATCGTAGGTTTACCGCTGGGATCTCCTCTGTGTCCCTACTAGACAGAAGCACAGTAAACTAACCTTAAAAGGGCTATCTTCTGTGACCTACTATACAGAGGCACAGTCAACTAATCTAAAAGGTGGCGAAAGCCAAACACTCTGGCTAGGCTTATAAATGCCTTAGGGCAGATTGCCTAGTATCAACCTATGAACCTATAAGGTTTAGATCCCTGGAGAGTGTGACTCTGAGGGATTGGGATTTCTATAAGTGGAGCATGTCCAGCAGCTCAGGGTTTGACATGGCCTTATATGTTAAGCAGAGATTGCCTTTGAGTAGACTATATGCCACAGAGTATAGCTGGAGTTTTTTTTAGATGGTCAGCATAGGGCATCTGCTGTAGGCCTGTGAAGTATTTTTGCGGCCTTTCGAGGTGTTGCAGATGTCTTGTGAAGTACATACCAAACTGGGCATTGTACTCTATAATGGGTCTAATGAGGGATGAGTACAGTGGGACAATAAACAGCAACACTAGAAACGAATAAAACAAAAAGCTGGTATAGGCACTCCACAGAACTCCACAGAAACCACGGCTCGAGCAGGGAATAATTTATTGTAAAACACAACAGCACACAGTACCAATATCCAGTTAAGCACTTTCGTCTGTATGCAGTACAGATTTCATCAGAACACTTCATTTAAATAACCTCATTATTATTTATTAAATATATAATAAATGTGAATACATATAAAATAATAAATAAAATAATATAAAAATTTTAAATATATTTATATATAGAATATTATAATATGAACATATAGCATAATATAGTATGGTAAATTATATACTTATGGATATCCATTCTATCTGTAAGTGTAAGAATTTTGTTTTTGTTTCTCTACTGGCTTCTTTGGGTTCCTCCATATGGTGAAATATGGTAAAATACTAACCTGATATAATTGCAATAATAAAAATATGTGTATATCTACCTTGTCTCATATGCATATGTTTTTAATGCATTTTTTTTTTCCTGTATGTATGTTCAGATGTGATGTCTTAAATTCCCCTCTCTGTGTCTCCTCTATATATATATATAGGGCAAGCAGAACAACAAAAAAATAAAAATACCACATGGGAAGTTCAATTTTTCGCCCCTGCATCTATCTTCCATTATTATTATCAGCTATATATAACATTGCATTGTTTATTTACACCACATTTTTTAGTCCCCTGTAAATTGTTTTGTTGGATCTGTATGATACTTAGCTGTCTCATCATTCACCATAAATATTATTTATTTTTTTTGGAGTCTTAAGGATGACATCCCTTTATTTGTTAATTACATTAAAAATACCACAGAATTTTTGAAATTTACGATAGAGTTATACATTATGTTAGAGGAGAGTGGGGCAAAAATATACCCCCTGTTAGGTAACAAATTTAATCATGTTAAAAATGCTCTTATCAAATAGCATTCCAATCGGGTTTGTGTCCTGGTATATCTTTTTTTCATTATATCAAAAAAGTATTGTTAAAGCAGCATGGAATTTAATTATGGTGAATGATGAGACAGCTTGTATTTTGGGTAATCAACCTAAATTTGTATTTAAGACTGGACCTAACATCAAACAATTGTTGGAGAAAGTATCATACAGATCCAACAAAAACAATTTGCAGGGGACTAAAAAATGTGGGCGGTGTAAACAATGCAATGTTATATATGAAGCTGATAGTATAATATTGGAAGATATCAACAAGACACATACAAGATGCAGGGCGGGAAATTGAAATACTTCCCATGTGGTTTATATTGCGATTTGTTCTGCTTGCCCTGCATTTTATATAGGAAAGACAGAGAGACAATTTAAGGAACGGATTTACGAACATACATACAGGATCAAAGTTAAAGATAAAAACAATGCATTGTACAGACACTTATCAGTGAAGGTAGATATACACATATTTAAATTTGCAATTATAGATCAGGTTAGTATTTCACCATATGGAGGGAACCGGAAAGCATTATTAGCCAGTAGAGAAAACAAATGGCAAATTCTTACAGATGCTACCAGATCCCCTGGTATAAATGAATACATTAGTATCAAACCATTTCTTACTATGTCATAGTATAGATTTTCCTACTCTATTCATTATAAATAAATATTTTTAACATTTTTATATCTATTTATTTATTATTTTATATGTATTCACATCATTAATAAATAATTTATGTAATTGTCAATTAATATTTAGATAAAGCATCTCACTTTAACTTATTTTATTTTTTGAGACCATGTCTCTTTAAAATTTTCGAAAATGTGAATGCAGTTTTGGTGCCAATGAGGTTATTTAAATGAAGTGCAAATATGGTTTGTTTGTTCTGATGAAGTCTGTATTGCATACAGATGAAAGCGCTTAACTGGATATTAGTACTGTGTGCTGTTGTGTTTTACAATAAATTATTCCCTGTTCGAGCCGTGGTTTCTGTGGAGTTCTGTGGAGTGCTTATACCAGCTTTTTGTTTTATTCGTTTACAGTGGGACAATGACCTCCTTTTTCTGAATGAAAAGCTCTTAGTGATGAGGTGTGCCACATAGAAGGATTTCCTGACTGTTGTGGCGATGTGGTTATCGAAGGTGAGACCACTGTCCACCTGTGTCCCTAAGTCTCTCATCACACTTTCGGTGTTTAGTGTACTGCCACCTATGTGGTAATTCATGAGTACATGGTTTTTCCCAAAGGGGATAACTATACATTTCTTGGCATTAAGCTTGTGCCCATGGCTCTGGCACCAAGCATCTGTTTCTGTAAGGCCCTTTTGTAGAATATCCACATCATTTGGGGATTCACCAGTGGCTCCCAGTTTGCAGTCATCTGCGAACTTTGTTAGGCAGAGTCCCTTAGTGTTGGCCTGTACTTCAGAGAAGTAGATGCCAAACAAGAGCGGTCCCAGGACTGAACCCTGAAGTACTCCACTTGTTTGGAGCTGGATTTGAAGTCGGCTACTTTTACAGTCTGGGTTCTGTCAGTAAGCCAGTTGGCAACCCATCGAGTGACGTAGGGATTTATGCCCAGCTTAGTAAGTTTAGCTATGATTCCAGAGTGGAGGATGGTGTCGAAGGCCTTGGCAAGGTCCATATAGGCTGTGTGGACCGCCTTACCCTCATCCACAGCTCTGGAGACTGATTCGAAGAAGTCAATCAGGTTCAGGAGACAACATCGGCCCTTCACGAACCCAAACTGGGTGAGGTCCAGTATTTGAAGGTTGCCAATGTCTTTGTTTATAAGTTCCATGATAATGTGTTCCATGCCCTTGCAGATCAGGCTCGTCAGACTGATGGGATGGTAGTTCCTGGGATCCAAGGTGGATCCCCCCTTGTGGAGTGGGATAACTGTAGTTGTGCGCCACTAGTGGGCATGAAGCCTGAGGTGAGGCTATGATTAAACATGACACTTAGGTGAGGTGCCAGTTCATTTTGTAGTTCATGTGGTACACAGCCCGGGAAGTCATCTGGTCCCATGGATGCTGTATTCTTAGCTTTGGAGAGTGCAATTTCTACCTGTGTGGCCGTGATTACTGGAATTTGGCACTCTTTTGGTATTGAGATGGGCCCTTTAGGGGGTGTAGAGTGGGGTGAAGTTGGCACTAAAGCGATCTGCCAGCATATTGGCAATATCCTTGGGATCAGTATATTTAATGCCATTCTGTTGTAGCTCAGAGCAGATCTGAGCATTAACATTTAGACTTTTGACATAACTATAGAATGCCTTGTGGTTGTCTTTGGAAATTTTATTTTCGTAACTAGCTTTGGATGATTTTATGAGGGATCTCAGCTTCTTACTGAGGCTGGTAAGGGAGTTTTTTGCATCCTGAGATTTCCTCTCTTCTGCAACAGTTTCTTCCTTCTGTTGTATAGTTTGTTTATGGCAGGGAACCACCAGATTGGCTTCCTTTTTTTGGAGGAGAGCATCTGGGTTCTATTTGGGATGGCACGATTCATGCACGAGTGGATGTGCTCATACAGTGCCGTAGTGTAGGATTCAGCAGTCGAACTTTCGGCTCCCGTCTGCATGGGTGTCATGAAGTTTGTCAGTTCTGACTTGAGTAGCATGAAGTTGGCCTTGGAGAAGTTTTTTTATGGAGGTTTCCTTACTGGGGGGTGGGGGTGGGATGTGGATGTCACGGGTGATTAGCTTATGGTCAGACCTGACCAATGAGGGGGTGACCACTGGTGTGGAGCATCTATCTCCTATGTTGGTAATGACCAGGTCTAGGATATTGGAACCCCTTGTCAGACAATGGATTAGTTGATCCAGGGCATTGGAATTTATGAATCCCAAGAACTGTTGGGAAAAGGTGTTGGTACCAAAGTAGTTTTCCCAGTTAATGGCAGGGTAGTTGAAATCACCCAGTATTAGGGTGTTTGGTTGTATCTTAATATTTTCCAGTATATTTAGAAAGGTGTCATGAGAATTTTGGAGCATGGTTGTGGATCTGTAGCAAGCTACAATTTGGATTGCAGTCTTACCTAGTGTAAGTTGCACCTGGAGAATTTCAGATGCATTGTGTTGGGCAACTAGCCTGGAGGTGTGAATATCCTTGGTGAATATGGACACTCCTCCAACTTTAGTGTTTCGGTCTTGGTTTGGTGGCCGAAAAGTGTGGTAAGAGTTGTAGCCTGGTATTGCAGGGGTGGTCTCTAGAGCCTTGACCCAGGTGTCAGTTACTGCACAGATATCGATGTTCTCCATTTTTAGGAGTGCTTCGAGACAGTGCATTTTGAGGTTTAGACTTCTAGCATTGAATAGCATTACCTTCAGATTTTGCATACTTGTATCTGTTATGTGGTTCTTCAGCTCCTAGCCAACATTTTTGACCAGGGCTCAAGTGATTCAGCACTAAAAGTTCATTTAGCAGCTGTTTCAGATTTCCCTTAAGGCCTAAAATCTGTTTAACTGGCATCTTTGAAAGTAAGTAAAGCATTCTTGTGAAGTCTTTTTTTTAAGACCTCAGATTATTGAGATCTAAATTTCATGTTGGAGAAGCTAGCTGCCTCCCTTCTACCTGCAACCAGAGCAGATTTCAGGTTTTTGTTTTGGAAAACTTATATTCTAAGTAGCAGTCTTCTCAGCAAAAAGGGATTCAGAAGTCCAAGCTCAGAGTTCCAAGCTATCATATGTTGTTTTTCACAAGGGCAAGGTAATTCAGCCTTCATGCCAAACTTGTTA
This sequence comes from Protopterus annectens, assembly GCF_019279795.1. Lineage (NCBI taxonomy): Eukaryota > Metazoa > Chordata > Ceratodontiformes > Protopteridae > Protopterus > Protopterus annectens. Next base: position 777,604,367 of record NC_056748.1, read on the forward strand.
TTGAAATTAATCTCAGTCAGTCTACTAGTATACCTGTCCCCCTCCGCTCTATTTTCTATTACAGGAGAATGTCAGTGGCATTGTCTTGGCATTCATTGCCAGATTAAATTTTGTCTTAGCAGAATCAAAGGCATCAATAAATATGATCAACGAAACCTTTCTGGTAGCAAAGAAGGATGAAGAGGAATGAAGCCTTTATTACAACTCGGGTAACCTGCATTCAGTTAGCAGCTTGGGCACTTTATGGTGAGGTTGGGAGAATATATGTGCCTGCTCTGGTGTGAGTTAGTGTAAAGGACACTCCCTCTTTGAGGTGTACTGGAAGCTGGTGCTTAGAAGGAGAAATGCCTGGGCAGTGGACAGGGGGGGAGTGAAGTAGAGATGGCCTGGTCCAAGGCAGAGGTCATGTACTTAATCCACTACTTATTGCCTACCTGGTCAGATGTGTTTTTTGAAAGAATATTAGGGTTAGTAAAACATCCCAAGGCTGCTCAGCATGACACCAGCTGCTGCAGGGGAGGAGGGAACGAACTCTGCAGCTGGGAACAAATCTTCAATGTACATACTGAGTACACTCCCCTGACAAGAGTCACTGTTTTTCTTACTTTTTGAAATGTATACGCTATAGCACTATGTACTTATCGCATGGACCACGCCAGTGTAAATGTAACATTGAGACTTGCCAAAAATGACATAGTTGTGTTTATAAAACTGGCTACTTTTGAAATTGCAGGGACTGCAGTTGTGATCCTGAGAAATGTGAGACTGTGTGAGAAAATAGGGTATTTTGTATGTATATATCTATATCTATATCTATCTATATATATATATATATATATATATATATATATATATATATATATATATATATATACACTCACACACACACACACACACACTAATTGCAGTATCTCTAAGTGTTTCCCTCATTTATAGTTAGTATATATTAAGTGGTATATGGAGCATGGGGGTGCAAAAAGGTGGTGTATTTGTACTTTTATGGGATTCCCATTTATGGCCCTGCACTTTCATTAAGGAGCTTTACAAAACAAAAGGCCAAATATAAAAAAATCTTTAAAAATGTGCATACAGTGGTATACAGCATTTTTAACTTTGACTAGTGTATATGTAGCAGAGTCAGGAGAACATGTTACGTAGCTCATCTAATTGTAAGGTATTTTAGGTGCAATAGATTGATCAGTATACCACTTTATACATTATTGATCTCACCTATTGCAGAATTGCATGTTGTAACTTCCAAATAAGACACCTGAAAGAATTTGAAAAAGGTCCAGAATTTCATTACTAGGAAAATTATAACGTTGTAAAACGTAAACTGTGCAGAAAGGTTCAGACACTGTCATTATATTCTGTTCCTTATGAATTACTAAGACTTGACTTCGGCCTTTCTATAAGAGACAGTCTCATCCAGTTCTGTTTGAAAGTTTTTGGGCTTGGAATGCACCATTAGGAAAACTAACACTCAATCAGAGGACATAATTATTAAATATCAGTAATTGGAAAAAAATGGCAAATATGTTGATGCATTCCAGGATTATGGAATGAGGCAATCGTTAACTTCTTTTAAAATTAATCATTATCATTATATAGGGATTAGAAAATAGGAAACCCAACAGAGTATAAGCTTGGTAACTGAACCTTTGAAACTTCCCAGGATTGGATGCGGCAGAAAAGGGAGTGAGGCTTTAGCTACCATTCAGTAATGTTGCAGACATCCAGATTTAATAACATCAGTGAAAGATAATGTGTCTTTGGGTTTGTTGGAGATGGCTTACAGTATTAAAAAGGCAAAGTATATGCCACTCCTTTAATCCTTATTAGCTTTGTTAAAGGTGGCAGGCTAATGGTAGACACTGAGAACATTGAAACATGCTGGATGGATGCTACATCTGCTGTAAGCAGAATCAGTGCAGAATACTGTGTTGCTGAGCTGCAACTGTCAGAGCTGTACTTGTCTAAGGTGTCAGACTATTAAGGTAGTAAGGAGGAAGGTACATTGAACATTTCTTAGGGTACCAAGTTTGGCATATATTTTGATCTTTTGTTGCAGTATTAGCAGTCAAGTGCCATGCCATGGCTATGGAAACTACCAGAGTAGGTGTGTGGCAGTCATACTCTCTTATGAGGCACAATAACCATGTATTATGCTTAGAATAACTAGCAATTTGAAGTAGCTAACTTCACTTGTGTAGCAACCTATGGGTATCGGATCCGACTTCGGATCCGAGCCGGCAGTTTTCAACAGCTTAGATCCGAGCTCCTAGCTCCTCCCCCTACCCATAAACCCCTGCCAACCCTGACTGACCTCAGATCTAGTTTGCCACGCTTGTTGTCAGCAGCTGGGTTTTCGAGCTCCAGGCTTGGTCTTTAGTTTGTGAGGAAAACAAAAAATTTTATTTCTTTTCTATCCGTTTGGTGTGAGTGTGAGTGTGGTCTGTTTAGATACCTTTGGTCTGTAAACCCTAGTGTTAACTCTAATTTAGTTATAATTTTCCCTCCCTCTCCCTCGCTGGTTTGTCAGGGTTTGTGTGCGTGTGTTGGGGCCTAACGAGTGTGTCCTCCTTAGCTTAAAATGTCTGAGGCCCCAAAACCAATCTTCTTCAAATGCACTGAGTATGGCAGTAAGCTTTCACCGGCTGATGGCCACACTCGGTGTGTTCTGTGCCTTGGGGTTGGACACCTTTCCTCTGGGTGTTCCATCTGTGCGGCATTCAACCCCAGGGCACTTAAGGACCAGAGATCCAAGCTGATCCTGGCAGGTCTCTTGTCCCCTGATTCGGCTTCGGCCTCCGGTCCTACCGTGGCTTCCACCGCGGCTTCGGCGCGGCCACTCCTGCCACTCTCCCCCCGGCCGGGACTCAACCTCCCGCTGTAGGCCCTGGAGGAGGGAGAGCTTGACCCCTTTCTTTGCCCCGATAGCTCCTTCTCCGTCCCGCTTCCCGGGTTCGAAGCTTTCGGAGCCGGGCAGCCTTGGAACCGGGGGTGGGTCGGCGCCGACCGTCTCTGGTACTTTGGCACTGACGCTTCCCTCGAGCCCGTCGGGTCCGTTTTTGTCAGATCCAAACTCTTGGAGGTGAGGGCTGAGCTTCGGATCCTAGGGTTTCAGTATGCCTTCGGTGCCGTCCAAGTCGGAGCATACTGGACCGTCGGATCCGATCGCTTCGGAGCCGGCCCCGGTCCACCTGTCGGATCTGAGTGAGGGTCTGCTCTCGGATCCCAGAGAGAGCGGCTCTCCCTCAGCGTTCAACATGGTGGAGAGGGCTCTGTCGACTGCTTCCAGGCCCCCGGTCCTTGCCACGGCTCCACCCCACACTCCTTCTCTGTTGGGTCCGACTTCCATCACCCTGCCCCAGGGACAGCCTGCTTCAATGTCCCAGGTCGTTCCCTTGGAACAGGATGTTGCTGGTGAGGCCTCCTCGGACAGCCCCCCCGAGGAGTTCCACCACAAGCGGAAGTGCAAGAGGAGGCACGTGGACTCCCCTGAGCCCTTGACGGAAGACACGGATTTGGAGGAAGGGGAAGGCTCCCCAAGGTCACCCCCCCCCCCCAAGGATGTCTCCTTTGGAGACATCATGGAAATGCTCAGGATCAGAGGCGGGTGGTCTTACCCCAAAGCCGACCTCGGACGAGTCCGTGTTCCTGGAGGCGTTTGAAGCAGGCCCTTCTACCTCTTGGGTGTCCCCTCTGGCTGACCCCCTGGTGGACCTGATTACCACCAGGGCGTGGAAGGAGCCGGACACTGTGGAGCCAGTCCTGAAATGCCCTGACAGGATCCTCAGTCCCCCTGCGGATAGGCCCCATTGGAGCAAGGGTCCCCCGGTAGATGCCATGTTGGTGGTGGCGACCACTAAGAGGGAACTAGCTCAAGAGAGCCCCTCGGGCCACCCCCCCGGGCAAGGAGTCCTGCTCGCTGGACCGCTTAGGGAAGTGGGTGTTTAGTTCAGCGTCCTTCTCGGTTAGGTCTCTGAACTATATGGCACATGTTATTCGACTGCAGCCCCTAGAGTCCATGTCGGCAGAGGACAAACAGCTGTACTCCACCCGTATGGCCACTCTTAAGTCCATTTCCAATACCTCTATGCGGCTACTATCCCATGCCATGGAGGGAGCTGCTAGAGCCAGCGGAGCAGGACTCGTCATGAGGCGTCAGGCCTGGCTCCGGCATTGTGATTTTCTGGAACCCTTTAAGGCGTCATTCGCAAATTCCCCTTTTGATGGTCCTACCCTATTTGGGAAGACCATTCGCGACAACTTGGTCCAGAGCGAAAAGGACTGGAAGACGTTGTCTGCCGTCAGAGTCCGCTTCTCTGCTCCCCAGAGGTCCTTCTCCAGAACCAAAAGGGACAGAAGAAGATGTGGTTCCGGAAGTCGCAACAGTCCCAGTCCGCTCCGGATCCCCATTCCTTCCACGGCAGAGGAGGACAGGGAGGACACTGCCCTAGAGGCAGAAGGGGCCCGAAGAACTTTGGGTCCAGAGAACCCTTCTCTGACCGGCCCACGCAGCAGCCCTGAGGGGTTGCCCGACTGCTCCACTCTGGAGGCAGTCGGGGGACGTTTCTCAAGGCACCCGGCAGCTTGGGAGTCCATCACAGCAGACCACTGGGTGCTTCGCATCATATCCAGAGGTTACCAGATTCCTTTCTCTTACCCCCCATCTCTTCCCCAAGCACCTCCCCGATGTCCCACCTGATCAGAGGGAGGCCGCAGCTGCGGAAATTCAGCAGCTCCTAGAAAAAAGAGCCATCCAACACGTCCCCCCAGACCAGCTCGGATCGGGTTATTACTCCAGGTTCTTTTTGGTGCCAAAAAAGACAAGGGACTTAAGGCCAATCCTCTATCTCTCCCTCTTGAACCTGTCAGTAACCAAAGAGAAGTTCTGGATGGTCACTCTTCAATCCATTCTCCCCCTTTTACGGGAGAACGATTGGATGTGCTCTGTAGACCTCAAGGATGGGTACTATCACATTCTCATGGACAGACGATCCAGGAGGTTTCTCCGCTTCTGGCTAGGAGCCAGTCATTACCAATTCAGGGCTCTCCCCTTTGGTCTCACCTCAGCCCCCAGGGTGTTCACCAAAGTGTTAGCAGTGATAGCGGCCCACCTGAGGCTCCAGGGAATTCAGGTTTTTCCATACCTGGACGACTGGCTCCTGACCGCCCCGACAAGGCATATATCTGCACAGTCAGGAACTATTTTCTTCGCATTGCTCCCTGGCTAGGGATCACAATAAATATGGACAAATCTTCTCTCACCCCGACTCGGGTCATAGATTTTATCGGGGCCAGGTTAAACACAATCAATCTTGTAGCCTTCTTAACCCCAGAACGACTTTGAATCCTGAGGCTTCATGTGCGGGGCCATCCTTCTATCTTCAGCTCCTCCTGCGGAATTGGTCGTGAGGACTCTAGGCTCAATGGCAGCGGCAATCAACCTATTGCCAATGGCACGTCTGAACATGAGGGTCTTGCAATGGACCCTCCAAGTCCAGTCGTCTTTTGGTCACTACCCTCTGAGTCATCCCATTCCCCTCAGCAGGGCTTGCAAGAGGGCTCTCGTATGGTGGCTGCAATCTCTGGACCTCCACACGGGACGCCCCTTCTCTATGGCCCCTCCCCTTGCCACAGTGACCACGGACGCCTCTCGCCTCGGGTGGGGGGCACTCTTCGGGCAGGACTGTCCAAGGCACGTGGAACAACACGGAGACCTCTTTGCATATCAATGTCCTATAGATGAGGGCAGTGCTGTTAGCGTTGCAAGCACTTCATGACCTTCTTCCTGTAGGGACGATTGTGATCCAGACGGACAACATGTCGGTTGTCTGGTACATCAACAAACAAGGGGGAACCAGGTCTTACCCACTCTGTCGAGAGGCCATGAGAATGTGGGAATGGGCGATCTCCACCAACCGTTTTCTCATTGCAACGCACATTTCGGGACAGTCCAACATCCTGGGGGACAGATTCAGTCGCACCATCCTTTCCCCTTACGAGTGGTCTCTCAATCCGCAGGTAGCGAATCAGATTTTTGCCAAGTGGGGGCAGCCCTGTTGCGATCTTTTTGCCTCTCCTTCAAACACCAAATACAACAACTATTTCGCTTTAATTCCCCAAATCGGGGAATCCCCGAGAAATGCTCTGGTGCATGCTTGGCCTCCCGGTCTGCTTTATGCTTATCCACCTCTTCCCCTGATGCTAAAGTTTCTACCAAAAGCCAGTCAGTTGGGGAGCAGGATTATCCTCATTGCCCCATTCTGGCGTCGTCAAACCTGGTTTCCTTACCTTTGGTCTCATCTGGTGAATCCTCTTTGGATTCTAGATCCCCTCCCAGATCTGATTTCCCACCCTCTGGGTCTCCCAACCCCAAACCTGGTCAGTCTCAAGCTCACAGCTTGGCTGCTCCAGTTCCACTCGTAGCTAGGATTCCCGGCATCTCTTCCCCAGTCAAAGCCATTCTAGTAGCAGCCCACAAGCCTTCTACTAGGAAGATTTACAGTAGCAAATGGAAACGTTTCTTGATTTGGGCGGAACGTCAAAACTTGGATCCCTTCACAGCTCCCTTACCTGCTGTGTTAGACTTCTTATCAGGACTGTTTCACCAGGGGGCTAGCTGTTCCACCGTCAAGGATCTACTAGCAGCTATCTCTCCCTACCATGTCGGACATGATCTGCGTCCTTTGATCACTTCAAAACTGTGCAAGACCTTTCTGAAGGGCATCTTCCTGCTCAGACTTCCGGTAAAGGAAGTGGTACCTCTGTGGGATTTGACATTAGTGCTTCAGGCCTTGACAGCTTCCCCCTTTGAGCCTGCAGCTTCAGTGGATCTCAAGTATTTGTCTTGGAAGACGGCCTTTCTCGTCGCCATCACTTCGGCTAGAAGAGTTTCTGAAATTCAAGCCCTTTGTGTGAAACCCCCGTATCTAACCTTCCACAAGGATAGAGTTTACCTCAGGACTAATCCCTCTTTTTCTCCCTAAGGTTGCTTCCGAGTCAAATATCAATCAGTCCATTAACCTTCCAGTTTTCTTTCCCAATTGTCAGAACAAAGGGAAATACAAACTACACCTTTTGGATGTGCATAGACAACTTCGATTTTATATTCACAGGACATCTGGTCATAGGCAATCTGACCAGTTGTTCGTCTCCTTTGCCAAAATGAATTTGGGTAAATCAGTATCTAAAGTCACATTGTCTCGATGGATCTCGCAATGTATTCTTTTGGCTTATGAAAGTTCTGGTAGGCCCGCACCTCAGGGAGTCCATGCCCACTCTACCTGATCTATGTCCACCTCTGCTGCCTTTAGATCCTGGGTATCCTTAGATGATACTTGTTCGGCTGCCACTTGGGCCTCATCTCATACCTTTATCAACCATTATAAACTGGATATTATCTCCAGAGGGAGAGCATCCTTTGGCTCTGCAGTGCTCTGGAACATCCTTCCATGATGGCCGCCCAAGGTTTAGGTAGCTGGGGACTCTGTCCCATAGGTTGCTACACAAATGAAGTTAGCTACTTCAGATTAAGAAGTTATGTACTCACCATAACGTTCCATCTGAGTAGATAAACTTCATTTGTCAGCAACCGTCCTTCCCCCTGACCTTTGATTATTCACATTTGTTGTCTTCAGAGATGGTCTTTGATATTGATCTATCTTTAGCAGTTGCTGTTTTAGGGGCAAACTTGATCTGAGGTCAGTCAGGGTTGGCAGTGGTTTATGGGTAGGGGGAGGAGCTAGGAGCTCTGATCTAAGCTGTTGAAAACTGCCGGCTCTGATCCGAAGTCGGATCTGATACCCATAGGTTGCTGACAAATTAAGTTTATCTACTCAGATAGAACGTTATGGTGAGTACATAACTTCTTATTCTTTAGATTTGAGTTATAACATGTCCAAGATACCTTGCAGGTAAATAGGTCCTTGATGCTTATTAGAGAGGGAGGAACATAAGTAAGATGTTTATCCCTGTTTTGGTACCTTGAGCACATTAGCGCAGCTCTATTCTATTGCACCCGGTATTTATAATGCTTACATTCCATTGGCAGTCTGTTATGTGCTTCTGATTCATGGAGGTGTTCACCTGCACAAAAGTTAATTTGTTTTAATGTTTTGTTTCATGTACAAATGCAAACTAGCAGTATGTAAAATTGTTGCACCTCTATGTATATTACATAAAAGTGGCACTTTTTCTTTTCATTGTGGGGAAAAAAAGTAAAATGACTGTTTAATAATCTGAAGAACAAAAGTATCTAGTTGGCCTCTCACTTGATATTGTGCACCACCCCACATATCCCCACCTCTGCCCCAACATCAACCCTGGCCATCCAGAATGCTTTACTGGTGCATAATTTTTTTTGATGCATGAATCCTGGATGCCTGTACAATACAGCAGAATATGTGCGTGCTGCATTTGTTAACAATTTGGTAAGTTATGGACCATAGTAGGCTGAAACATAACATCTGCCCAATTGGCTTTTCATGCTTTGATCCTGTGATTAGTTACCAGGTCCTTTCTTACTGTGCTAAAGCAGCATTAAATCACCATTTACTGGTGACTAAAAGGAGCAGGCAACAGAGGTGACACCTTTGTTCCGCAGATGGACTCACAGTTCACAGATGCCATTGACAACTCTTAGTAGGATAACTAAATTATTTGCATTTTGCATGAATTCCTCTAACTGCCATCAGACTAGTTTAGGTTTTCTTTTCAGCTGCAAGCAGGAATTGCCAGTATTATGCCTGCATGTATTTACTTCATCACAGTCTATTTTAAAAGTTTGTATTGTTTAAATTATTTAATTAATTTAATGTTTTACTTTCCCATTCCCAGTTGCAGTGCTAAATATGCACATTTTGCTGCACTTCCTTTAGGTTAATTGTATTTACACTGCAATTTGGTGAATTTTGTCATGATTCAAATTTTATTATTTTAGGCCAGGGTGATGCCATGACACTGTTAACTTTATTTACTTAAAACTTTGTTATGCTTACTCTGAATCTAGTTGTGAAATTAATGTGTAACGCGCAACTGTTATTTAAGGGAGAAGCATGTGCATAGCTGTTAAACTTTAGTGATATCCACTTCTGGAGGTGGTTAGTATAATTCTGTTTTGTAAGCTATCAAGTTCCTGGTATGTTTTTTTTTTCTATTCAGCAAAGTGTTATACAGATTTTACTTTTCCCATTCTTTACTTTGACCTTTAGGAGGAATTATTTGGTTTTGCACTGATGCCCTTCAGGTAAAACCTTAGTATTTCAGTTGGATTACTTTTTTGTTTGTTGGATACTGGCTTAATTATGAAACATGATTAAGTATGATCATTGGAGACTTTCCAAGTTGATTATAATGTAGATATGACTGCATGTACCTAAAAGGGCATTAGTAAATTCTACCCTGCCCTTTAAGAGTTTATGAACAGACATAGTTTTATATAGATAGCCGAATACTGCTTCCATTACTTAGACATGCATGATTTCATCACTTGAGGGATCATTCTTTGTGCTCAGTGCCCAGTTCCAGATTTACTTTTTTTCCACATTACAGTTGGCTGCAGTTTTGTAAAATATCTGTGCAATGAGATTCATACAAGAAGTGCAGATATCAAGTGGTATGTCTTTACATCACCTATCTGTTGTGTTTTCTGTAACCCACATTTTGAATTGTTTTATCACAAGGGCAGAAGAAAATCAATGTGTTTATTATCTGCTTTGCCCTGATACTGTGTTGCACATTAACAGTTCTGGGGAAACAGTAGTTCATCATATGTTTATTAAATGTAACCAGGGGTAAGTAGCTGTTGATTGTATAGGATGTAAAGAAGTGTCTGTTTACATAGTAGCAGAAGATTGCCTCGGTTTGCTCTGTGGCTAAAGCTTTTGCCGAATGTGTTTATCTTCTCTGTCTTGCATCTTTTAAGTGTGATACAAAAAGAGCATGCGTTGTTTTCTTGGTGATGTGATAATACAGCTTTTCATCAAGAGTCTAAATTATTTGGGCCCAACTGTATGGTGTAAAGGGATAAAGCTATGACTACAGTCCAGACAACTCAAGTTCAGGTAGCAACTCAGCTGCATAAACAACCCTTGCATGTGAGGGTGGGATTGAGTGCCTTATGCTGGCTCACCCTTACTAAGGAGAGGGAGAGTGACTAACAGTTTTCCAGTTGTCACCATGCAAATGGAGGCTTGTATGGCACTGAAATATCTAGGACTGGGACTTGGTCTTGGATATATGAGGCCAAGGAAGTGTTGATAGCTATCATTAGCGTATAAGTGGGAGTACACATATGTAGAAGGAGGGGCATAGAATCCTCTGTGGTGACATGGGTGCTCATGTCACTTACCAGAGATAGGCTTAGTGAACCAGTATAAATGCCATCATTGCCAGGATGCTGACAAAGGCACAAAATACCTGCATGAATGCCTGGATAATTGTCCCTCTGAATGGTACTGGGGATTTATTTATTTATTTATTTCCAGTTTGATTACCGGGGAAGTCCACAGGGTCAGCATGGCCCATTTTCAATGGAGGCCTGGGGAGAAAAGCTCCGAGAATGCATTAAAAAGAAACAGTTTACATACAGGATTTACAAGAAATACAAGCAAGGTCTGAGAATGCATTAGCAGATTACAAATATGATTACAAGAAGTACAACCTAGTACCAGAAACAATTCTGTAGAACTGATTAAGATAAGCTTTTCATTGAGTAAACGTTAGCAGAAATTTCTTGAAACGGAGTGTTAAGGTTCATAGGTTCATAGGTAGGTACTAGGTTATTGGCCCTAGGGCCTATACAAGCCTAGCCAAAAATGTACCCTGGCTTTCGCCACCCAAGAAAATTATTTTCCTGTGCCCCTGTCAAGCAGAACCACAGAAGTGATCCCCGGGGTAAATTTCCTATTACCCATCCAATCATCAAGATTTTTCTTGAAGAGTGCTAATGAGGAGCTCTGTTTGACATAGATAGGTAGTCTGTTCCAGAGTATGGGAAGTCTCTGGGACAGGAATCTATCCCTCCAGCATGTTCTGTTTATTGTGGTGACAAGGTTTAGGTCCCTAGAGCGTGTAGCTCGGAGGGATTGGGATTTCTTTAAGTGGAACATGTCCAACAGCTCTGGGTTTGACATAACTTTGTATGATAGGCAGAGATCGCCTCTGAGTAGGCAATATGCGACGGAGTAAAGCTGGAGTTTTTTGAGACTGTCTGCATAAGGCATCTGTTTGAGGCCAGTAATCCTCTTTGTGAGGTATTTTTGTGGCCTTTCCAGTTGCAGATGTCTTGTGAGGTACATACCAAAAGGGGCGTTGTACTCTATAATGGGTCTAATGAGTGATGAGTAGAGGGAAACAATGACCTCTCTTTTTCTGGATGAGAAACCTTTTGTGATGAGGTGTGCCATGTAGACGGATTTCCTGACCACTTTGGCGATGTGATTATCAAAGGAGAGACTACTGTCCACCTGTGTCCCAAGGTCTCTTGTTAAGTAGACTACCGCCTATGTGGTAGTTCATGGGTACAGAATTTTTACCAAAGGGGATGACAATGCACTTTTTAGCATTGAGCTTGAGACCATGTCTTTGACATCAGGCATCTGTCTCAGTGAGGCCCTTTTGTAGGATGTCCACATCATTAGGAGTTTCAATTATGGCTCCTAGTTTGCAGTCATCTGTGAATTTAGTTAGCCAAAGACCTTCTGTGTTAGCCTGTACTTCACAGAAGTAGATACCAAACAGGAGAGGACCCAGGACTGAACCCTGTGGTACTCCACTTGTCACTGGTCTGAAGTCTGATTTGGAGTCTGCTACTTTCACAGTGTGGGTTCTTTCAATAAGCCAGTTGGCAACCCATCTTGTGACATAGGGATTTATACCTAGTTTAGCGAGTTTATCTATAATTCCAGAGTGGGGGATGGTGTTGAACGCCTTGGCGAGATCTAGATAGGCTGTGTGAACCACCTTACCCTCATCTATGGCTTTGGTGACTACTTCAAAGAAGTCTATCAGGTTTAGGAGACATGATCTGCCTTTTACAAACCCAAACTGTGTGGGGTCCAGGGTTTGGAGATCTCCAATGTCTTTGTTTATGAGTTCCATGATGATACATTCCATGGCCTTGCAGATGAGGCTCATCAGGCTAATGGGGCGGTAGTTCCCGGGGTCTGTTGTGGCCCCCCTTTGTGGAGTGGGATAACTGTCACGGTGCACCATTCAATGGGCACAAAGCCTGAGGTGAGGTTATAATTGAACATGGTACTTAGGTGGGGTGCCAGTTCATTCTGTAGTTCATGTAGAAGGCAGCCTGGGATGTTGTCAGGTCCCATGGATGCTGTGTTCTTGGCTTTGGAGAGTGAAGTTTTTACCTGTGCAACCGTGATTACAGGAACTTTGCATTCTTCCGGTATAAAGATGGGCCCTTTAGGGGTGAGAGGGGGGTAAAGTTAGCACTGAACCTGTCTGCCAGGATGTTGGCAATATCAGTTGGTTCTGTATATTTAGTGTCATTGTGCTGTAACTCAGAGCAGATCTGAGTGTTGCCATTGAGATTTTTGACATAGCTATAGAATGCTTTGTGGTTGTCTTTAGAATCAGTGGCAATTTTGTTTTCATAACTAGCTTTGGAGGATTGTATGAGGGATCTCAGCTTCTTACTGAGGCTGACCAGGGAGTTCCTCCAATCGTGGGATTTTACTCTTTTTTGCAATAGTTTCTTTCTTCTGTTGTAGAGTTTGTTTATGGCAGAAGACCACCAGATTAGCTTCCTTTTTTTGGAGGATAGCATCTTGGTTCTGTTAGGGATAGCACGATCCATGCACTCGTGTAAGTGCTTATAAAGTGCATTTGTGTAGGACTCAGCAGTCGTACCTCTATTGTCCATCTGCATGGGTGTCATGAAGTTTGCCACTTCTGTCTTAAGAAGCGTGAAGTTGGCTTTGGAGAAATTTTTTACGGTTGTTTTCCTAATGGGGGGTGGGAGCGGGATGTGGATGTCTAGGGTGATTAGCTTGTGGTCGGATCTGACCAACGAGGAGCTGACCTCTGGTGTGGAACACCGGTCACCCATGTTGGTGATGACCAGGTCTAGGATATTGCTGCCTCTGGTGGGGGTGTGGATAAGTTGATCCAAGGTGTTGGAATTGATGATTTCCAGAAAATGTTGAGCAAAAGAGTTCGTACATGAGTAGTTTTCCCAGTTAGTGGTAGGGTAGTTGAAATCGCCCATTATTAGTGTGTTGGGTTGTACCTTAATATTTTCCAGTATATCAAGAAAAAAAGAGTGGGAATCCTGGGGCATGGTGGGGGGGTCTGTAGCAAGCTACACTCTGGATTGCGGTTTTGCCCAGAGTTAGTTGAATTTGGATAATCTCGGATGCATTATACTGAGCAACTAGCTTGGAGGTGTGGATATCCTTAATGAATATAGACATTAGTGTTTCGGTCCAGGTTTGGTGGCCGAAAGGTGTGGTATGAATTAGAGCCTGGTAATGCAGGGGTGCTCTCTGGAGCTTTGAACCAGGTCTCTGTCACTGCACAGATGTCACTGTTCTCCATTTTAAGGAGTGCCTCGAGTGAGTGCATTTTGAGGTTTAGACTTCTAGCATTGAGTAGCATTACCCTCAGATTTTGCTTGCTTGTACCTGTTACGGTGGTGAATTTGTCATTTGAACCTTGCCTAAAAAAGGCACTATAGGGGTGGCAAGAGCCTTTGCCAGTATCCGGAATCCCAAGGGCGACAGGTGCAGGCCATCTCTGGCAAAGCAGCATGGTCTGTCGATCATGTCATCCCAGGCACACAGAGACTGGATTCCCTTAGAATGACACCAGAAGCTTAGCCAATTGTTAAAGTCAATCATTTTGTCATTGTACGGTGGTGTCATTCTGGGTGATGGCAAGATGCTACTCAGGGCTGGGGTCATACCGGCCTGGGCTACAAGATCAGAGCGCTCCTCCATGTCTCTTTTCATGTAATCCAGGGAGGTACGTCTCAGGTCATTCACACCAACATGGACAATGACAGAGTCATATTTGTACTTGTTGTGGAGTGACCTGAGTGCATGCGTTATGTGGCGGATCCTGGCACCTGACAGGCAGCTGACATTAACTTTTTCCTTGTTTAGCCTGGTGAGTGGAACATCAGTGTGCCTGACTATAGAGTCACCTATGACTAGAGTGTTGGCTACGTTATGCCTTATGGGCTGTAGTTGAGTGGCACAATGAGTATGTGGGCTATGTGTTATTTGGGTTGTGTTGGGGGGTGGAGGTTGCTTGCATTTCTGCTTTGGAGGTCTCTGTTGTTTGGGCAGATTAGTACTGAGAGCCTCCGCAAATGTAGGTGTGTGTTTTGTGGTTCTGTGTGTGTGTTTTGGTGGTGTAGGTTTTGAGGGACTATGTGATGAGTGTGGTGCGGTGCAAGTGTTTACCTTCTCCTCTTGACTGTCTAGGCCAGTCTTTGGTAAAGAGAGCTTTGCTTCCAGTTTGGCTATATAAGTGCATCTCTCACAGGTCGTAGTGTTGGGTGGTAGGAGGAGAGGGTTGTCTGTGTACATGAGGCAATTGCTGCATTGTCCCAAGATGCCCAGATTCATCAGGTAGACAGGAGAAAACACCGGCAGATGACCTTTAGACATGCCTGAATAGGTGCTTATTTATTAAGTACTAAAAACTGTTTTCCTCTAGACAAGTGAGGAAAGTTGAGTGCTGTAGTAATTTGTACCTTATTTAGTGCTTACAAAGAGTTCTGAACAAGTGCTGAGATCAAAGAAACAGATGAGTGCTAAAACTAAAAAGCTGGCTTGTTGCAAGGGAAATTTTGAAAAACAGACTTTATGGCGCCAGGAATAGTTTAACCCCAGTTAAGTGTGTGTGTGTGGGGGGCTTAGGAGCTCACAAACAGACAGCAAATCCGTATCTGACCTGCCACAGGAAAGGGGGGAAGCAAGCTTAGAATTTTTTTTTTCAGTAAAGTGGAAATGGAGAAAGCTGAAACAGAAGTTAATTCAACGTTAAGAATCTGAGTGGGTTGGCCTTCACAAATGTTCTCTAGTAGATTGAGTGAACTAATGACACTAGACTGGGAGGAGTGTCACAGATCAAATATACAGTATGGGCGGCCAACTGCAAAGCTACCAAGTATAAGAATACAACACTAGGGTAGGTGGGTGGGAAAAAACTACAGTTTACAGTTCCTAGCTGTAGCCACTAAATGAAGCTGTTTATTGGAGGGGACGACTTCTATAGGTGTGTTGGTTTGGCTAAGGATTTTGAAGTCATTTTTATTGAAGGAATAGTTCTTAGTGGGTGGGAATAGTAGAATTTTGGATTTGCTAGCATTAAGAGAGAGGTGGTTTTGGTGCATCCAGTTTTCAGTTTTTGAGAAGGCAGTTTGGGTTTTAGAGAGCAATTCAGAGAGGTTAGAGGCAGAGCAGACTAGGGTTGAGTCATCCGCGTATTGAATGATTTTGGTGTCAGGAATAGCAGTGTGAAAGTTATTTATGAAGATGTTGAATAGCATAGGTCCGAGGATGGATCCCTGTGGGACACCAGTGGGGGTGGGTATGAAGGAAGAGATGGAGTTTTTCCATTTGACAGCTTGAGATCTATCTGATAGATAACTGGAGAACCAGGATAAAGTTTTAGGGGAGATGTAAAGATTTGTGCGATGACAGAGCAGATGGTTATGGGAGATAGTGTCAAATGCCTTGGACAGATCAAGAAGAACAGTAGAAACTAGCTGTCCTGAATCACGGGCTTGGTTGACAGTATCTAAGAAAGAAATTAGGGCGGTTATGGTGCTGTGGCCGGGGTGGAAGCCATGCTGAGTAGGTGTGAGGGGATTGTTTTGGGTCAAGAATGGCATAAATTGGAGGTGGATGCACTTTTCAAGGATTTTAGAAATAGGGGATAGTAAGGCAATAGGATGGAAATTAGAGATGCTGGTATTTTTTCCTCCCTTACTTGAGTGGGAGAATGAAGGCCAAGTGCCAGAGTTTAGGGACATAGGATTCTTTTATTGATCTGTTTATAATGATACTGATTGGGAGAGCAATGCCATCTGCAGCATGTTTTAGATAGGATGAGGGAATGTTGTCAGGTGCGTTAGAGCAGGGCTTATGTTTGGATAGGAGTTTTTTTATGAGAGTTGTGGAGATGGATTTAAGCTCAAATAGAGGAGGAAGGTTATTTGGAAGGTTAGATGGGGGAGGGTGAAGGGTAGCTGGGTTATTGTTGGGAAAAGATTTTGTGAGGGAAGAAATTGAATTCAGAACCTAGTTGATAGTAATTTTTACTTGGGTTGGACATAGATTAGTTTTTGAGCCTGGATGGAGAAGTGAGTTTATTGTCTTCCAGAATTGTTTTGGATTATTATAGTTATTAGACTGGAGCTTAGTGTAGTAGTTTTTTTTGTCCTTGTTGATTAGCTTTTTTGAGAGGTTACAGAGCTGTTTATATTGAAGCAAGGTATTGGGTAAATTGTTTTTTGGTGACATTTCCACAGTTTGTCCCTTTGGCGCATTATTTGTTTGGTCTCTTTGGAGAGCCAGGGAACTGTGTTAGTTTTGATTCTTTTATTTCTAAGGGGGGCTATGGAGTTTAAAGTTTCAAGGAAGACAGAGTTGAAGTGGTCTATAGCTTTATTGAGAGGAAGGGTGTTGAGAATATGCCAGTTCATTTGTTTGAATATATTTGAGAAAGTAGTAGGGTTGAGGTTGCGAGTAAGGATATATTGATGTTGGTGTGGAGAAGAGCTAGTGGATCGATGAATGAAGGCTGGTTAATGGTCACTAATGGTATCAGGAATTGTGCCAGATTTGGTTATTTTATTATGGTTAGAGACTAGGATCCAGTCTAAGGTGGATCCAGGGGGATTAATTTTGTTAGGTCGGCTGATAGAGAGGATAGTCTGAATGAAATTGTAGAAGTTGATAGGGAAGGAGAGAGGATGTTGAGTTTGTTCCAATCAATATTTACATCTCCTAAGATGCAAGTCTCAAAGGTAAGTTTTGTGGAAGCCCATAACTATTATGGGGGGAACAAATGTGCCCAAGACTCTTGGGAGGCTTAATAGTTGGCAGACATAGAGACAAGAAGCACATAGGAAGAAAAAAATCTGACATTTTGAGTGCTGTCTAGCAGTTTAGCTTTTGTCAAGTGCTTCTTTTGCTGTAAGACTTATGTTATTTTAATAATCGGACACATGTCCTTAATTCATCTAAGTACAGTTGTGCCATATTAGTAAAAGATAAATCTCTGACTGTAATTGGTAAAGCCTGTGAAGGCTGCTACAGCTTGTCAGGGTTTAGGGAAAACATTTGATAGAAAAATATAACCATTTTTTATTTATTTATTTATTTATTTTTTTGCTGTTGTAACAGTTTGGCTTAATTGCAATGACTCCTAAGAACATAAGCCATGTAATCTCATTATGCCATTTACCTTTGCTTACTGTGATGAGTAATTGTCCTTCTCCTGCCACATATGTTTGGAACATAATATGTGCAATGCCAGTTACTTTTATTATGCTGTAAAGTTGCTTTGCTGTACTATCATTGTGCATAAATGTAGCAAATGCCATTTCAAGTTTGTGCATGATAATCAGAGTGTAAAAGCAATACAAAGAAACTTGGTGTGTCATGACAAAAAATGCCAGTACATTATGTATTTTTTTTTTGGAAAGTGGCTAGGGCCAAATGGCATTACATTCAAATGCTGTAGCCCATATAGAAGAAAAAAACTGTGGTAGTCCGAAGAGGATTCACTGTACGTGACTAAAGGCTATGGGTTCAGAGGGATTCATTTAACACATGCAGCATGTTATTAAGAACAGCAGGATCCCAGATGTTATACTGCATTGTGACAGGTGGATATAAAAACACCCACCAGAAAAGTGTTCATGCAATTGTATGGTTCACAGCAGGACAGATGGTGTACAAATCATGCACTGAAACAGAATGGTTTACATAGGAATTTTACAGCAAAATGGCACAAAGGGTCTGATGCATTGGTACGTGGTGATAGGGGTGAATGAGGTGTAGGTACACGCTTAGGAAAAGGAACTGTCAAGAGAGGGCAAAACAAAGAAAAAGGCGTTCTTTATGTAATCAAAGAAAAAAGAGGAGGAGACTTAACTGGTCAAACTGACTATGGGTTATATGAGAGGCTTATAATAGAATTGCGCAAGCAAGGGCCCCAGATTACTTTTTTGCATTTGTTTTCAGAAAGGAGCAAGTGGGTAGAACCCAATATGATGAGGACAGACGGGGGAAGTAGGAAAAATGGAGAGATGGAATCCTCATCTTCAATACCATAGTTGTACAGCACAACATAGATTTGACTCGCCAATTTGCACCAGAAATTCTTAGGAGTCTGAACAGTCTGAATAGAATTACATTTTGTTTATGACAGAACTAGCCAAGGGCAGACATGGTGCCACATACATTTCAAAGATATCTATAGGTCTGTGCGACAAACCTGTATGTTCTGTGTCCGCTTTTTCTGTTTGATGTTATAGAATACAGTTGAAAATTATTCAGAAATATAAGCCCAGGATGAGTAACATTTACCAGGTATTTACATGGTCTTTGTTTTTTTGTCAAAATAAGACTTGTGTTGCTATGTATTTTACAGGTACTAAGAAATATGGCATGACTGCTCCCCATGTAACTTGTGGCTTGGGAGTTGGAGAAGCCGGGCAGGGGATGATAGAAGTGGGTGGCTGGCACTGTCTTACCTGTTCTTGTGGAAGAGAGGCAGTTTGCTTTCCTGCATAAGCAACAGCTGCTGGAATGCTGTTGTATTGCCAGCAGCAAGCAGAGCCTTGTATGCCTACACTGCACTTAGTGTGCCACTTGTTTGGGAAGTAACTTGTGGAGTCATGCATGCATCTCCAAAGAGCTGTGATCACAGAGCTTGCAAACTGCCAAGGAGTGTGGATAAGAGAGTAGACTGGGTCTGCAGACTGGCCTGCTGCCTAACACTCAACTGTTGCTTTCAGTATAGAGCAAATGGGTTGGAAGGGTCTTGCTCCTGTGAAGGAACAAATGGGTCAGTTCAGTACTGAAAGGGGAGCTATTGGGCTGATCCTGTGAGCTATCAAAAAAAAAAAAAAAAAAAAAAAGGAGAGAGGTGTCCAGAGTGAAGGCAGCCAGAATCTGGCAAAAAGGGGATTTAAAGATCAACAGATTGAAGCCTGAAGGCCATGAGTTGACTTCACTCCAAGTTCATCTTCATCTGTTGTACGTTTGCTAGTTTAACTACTTTTTATTTTTTATTGCAATATTTGTTGACTTTTGAATTTGAATTAATTACTTAAGAAGTGGTATT
Organism: Protopterus annectens; assembly: GCF_019279795.1. Lineage (NCBI taxonomy): Eukaryota > Metazoa > Chordata > Ceratodontiformes > Protopteridae > Protopterus > Protopterus annectens. The sequence goes on from NC_056748.1 coordinate 777,623,699, forward strand.
GCTTATAGTTAAGATTTTTTGGTTTGGTGCTTATTTACAGCTACCTACGTACAGCCGGTGGTTTGCAGTTTGTTCTTTTGTTTCATGTAAGCTAGTTCATTGCAAAAATTATTTAGATCTGTAGATTTTTCAGATTTTATTGCTCACTTATAACTTTTGTAAAACTGAAAATGTATTGTAAGGCATAGGGTTGTTTCATATTAAGCACTTTATGGTTTTCATCTTGTCGCTTTAGAGTTACTTAAAACCTGGTCTGTTGTAGGGCAGATTATGGTGTTTTACAGAAGTTCGTTGTATTGTAATTTAGATTTGTAGGTCTTATTTATTTTTCTGAGTTATAGGTAATGTATACTATTGGAAGCATACTATAACACATATTTGGGTCAACTGTCTTTTTTGGAATGAACAAAGTCTAGTACTTAAAGATGTATTCTTTAACTTTGGGAGTGACTATCTAAGGTAAGAAGTCATATTATTGAGCATTTAATAAAAAAAGGAGCTGTGTTTATGTGCACTTGTCTTTTTTTAACATTTATTAAATTCAGCCTGTTTTTGCCAGATTTATTAGTGCCAAGGGTTAAACCCTGATTATGACATAGCTGCTTTAAGTTCTGTTAGAGACTTGGGTGTGTAATGAAACTGGTATGGGGAGGAAGGATATGCCTATACTTTGGGGGTGATGGACTAGGTCCATCTAGTGCCACAATCCCATGGAAGGGAGAGAGAGCGAGTGCTGTTAAGGTCAATCAAAGGGCAGGCATTCAGCTACCAAACAGTAGATATTCTAGCCCTCATCGCAGGGGCACACACTGGCATGGAAAAGGCATAGTGGTTCCTGTAGTGACTCTGGTCACTTATCTGCTAATGGGGGGAGGGCGAGTCATATTAAATATGCAATCATTGCTGAGATGCTTGTGAGGGCAGAAACTGTCACAATATTTGACTGTGCGATAGCATCCACTTGGCCAACTCTCTCTCACTGGGGAATAGTCAGTTGTTTGTCTTTTCGGCTTTTCCTGGTTAGGGGGTCGCCACAGCAGAACTCCGGTCCGCTAATAATTGGCAGTAGATTTTTATGGTGCCAAGTTGCCAGCCCAACGCCCAACCTTCAGCGAAGGCATGCCCATTCACGCTTGTCTTTCGGAGGCCATTCAACCGCAGGGAGGACATGCAGACTCCACACAGAAGGCACTCCAGCTGAGAATCGAACAGGAGAACCTCTTGCTGTGAGGCAACAATGCTGCCGCTGTACCACCACGGCTTACACTGGGGAATAGTCAGTATGGAAGAATAAACAGAATTGGCCGGTAGGGGGGAGGCTTAATGGATAGCAGATGCAACACCGAACAATATATAATAAAAAAAAAAAATCAGGATCTTTTGTATTATTTAATTGTTAAACTTCTGCTGGGCGGCCACGGTGGTGCAGTGGTTAGCATTGCCGCCTCACAGCAAGAGGTTCTCCGGTTCGATCCTCAGCTGGGGTGCCTTCTGTGCGGAGTCTGCATGTCCTCTCTGTGGTCGCGTGGGTTTCCTCCGGGTGCTCCGGTTTCCTCCCACATCCCAAAGACATGCTGTAGGTGGATTGGACACTCTAAATTGGCCCTAGGTGTGCGTGTGAGTGTGCCTTCTGTGGAAGGTTGGGCGCCGGGCTGGCAACTCGACACCGTAAAACTCCACTGCCATTCAATGTGCGGACAGGTGATCCGCTGTGGCGACCCCTAACCGGGAAAAAGCCGAAAGAAGAAGAAGAATTGTTAAACTTCTGCTGAGGGCTTTAAGACCGAAAAGAAATTAACTGTATATTTTTGTGTGTGTCCAGTATTAGTACAGAATTGGGTTTCAGCAATTGTTTCTTAGATACTTCTGAATTTGTCTCGATTAGGACTGAGCTACGGTTGCATACTTTCCCATTTTCCCTGGTTAAAATAAATTAAGTGATAATTGCTAGCCTGTTATTCTTAATTATCCATTAACTTGGCACTTGACTGACATTACTGAAGTCAGGAACCCCTTGTAACTGTAAATAACTTTTTTTTTTTCTGAGGATAGTTACTGCAAGCTAAAATGGGCCTTTTCCACACATTTCCTTCTGTTAAAAGAACATGTGCTGTGTACAAGCTCACCTTCTTCTTTCTGGATAATGATTGTATTCTTAAGCACTGTAGTAACTGCCGTATATTTTCTCATTCCTCAATATAGACTAATATGCAGAAGGTGTAAGTTTGTTGAATTGCTGAAGGTAAAATTCTTTAAAATAACCTGATGGTACTGTGCATCTACTTTTCCATAAGCTTATACAGAAATTCGTAATAATACTTCCATAAAGACCTCTGAGCATACTAATACAGACCCTTAGACATGCAGGCTCACCAACACGTAATCACTCAAGCAGACTGTCCTATCACCATACAAGGAGACAACAGTTATTAAAAACCCTGACAGGGATAAAATTTTAAGGATAGCAGTGCTGCCTCCGTACTGCGGCAGCTCATTAATTAGATACTCATACTGCAATCCCACTAACCTGACAGAGGAATAAACAACTGCAACCTGTATTTCAAAGGCTGAAGTAATAGGTATGTTAAGGACACTAAAAGATTCCCAGGTACCATGAATAATTTTGACTTTACCATAGCTCATGTAGGAGTGACAGACAGGGGAGATGTTCATCATGTTGGTCACTGCTGCAGTAAACCTACCTATATGGGTTAAATACTGCCAAGGATATAGCAGCCAGTCAGCTTCCAAAGCTTCAGGCACCTTCCATATGCCCAGATTATCAGGTAGCTCCATCCGAGCTGACTTTAAAACATGTTTGTGCGCCAAGTCCTTCAAAGCTTTACTGCTGCCGAACAGTATGCTTCTGTAAGGCTTTCAGGACTCATCTGTCAGCTTGGTGATGTTCCTTTGCTGGACAGAAAAGATGTCTTTGAGGTAAAACCTGTTTTCTAAATATTATGCGTGTTTTATCACTTTCCTTTTCAGGAAAGTTATTTTAAAGCTAGGAGTTTTTTGTTTTAATAGGTGGTTTCAAAGACTGTATCATACTTTTAGATAGGAGCACTTTTTTTTCTTGTCTGTTTAAAAGCTGTATAAAGTACCTGAAAACCATTTTTTATTTGGATAAATTGTTTTTATTTTACTTTTTTAGTTGATAGCAAAGTGTTATAAAGTACATTTTACTGTGTTTATGTATGAAAAAGTGACTTTTATAGCCTTGTAGTTTTTATTGACATTTGCTGTTTGCCTTCCCAGGAAAGAAGCACCATTTTCAGCTTGACCATGGACCCCAACTACTGGTCTCATGGCCAGTCCTTATTCAGTCCACAAAAAGAAAAAGTTAAGCAAACACCCTTTGCCACCACATCAGGCTAGCAGTTAGCCTCAGCTGCAGGTGGCTGACTCTTCTATGGCCATTTGTTGTACCACTATGGACCAGGGGTTACCCAAGTCCTCTGAGGCTGTTGGGGTGCCCTCAGTGGACAAGTGAGAACCATTGTTGTCAGTCCTGGGAGAGTGAACAGGGAAATATTCCCTGTTGAGTCAGAATACTGTGCCCATCCCTGGGGAAGATATTGCTGTCATTAGTAACACTGTTGGTCTCAATTTCTTGACAAAAATAAACAGAACACTAAGTATGTGTGTGCTCTTCCTCAGCTTTCCTTAAGCAGGAGTAGTTTACTGGGTCTGGCTGAGGGTTTAATTCTGGCTGGTGATCCTTGTTGTAAAGTAGTTTTTGGTAAAAACAAGAGGGATGTACAGGAAGATGAAGGGACAGATACAGATTTTCTCCTCAGATTTCTGATTCAGACTCAGAGAAGAGCTCAGTTTATTTTCCTTGGGGGGGGGGTCTCTTTTTCTGAGACTAATGCTACAATGTGTCAATGTTTTCAGAGTGAGAGCACTGAGGTGTCTCCGTCCCTTTGAGTTATTACAGAAGGAATTTCCAGAACATACACCCATTCCTCCTCTTCTGTCTGCTTTAGGGGGATGTGTGTTACTCCGTACAGTTTTCTTGATAGTCAGCCAGCTGCCCCTAAAAAGGCAGATAGGATGTATAAAGCCTTCACGCTTTTTAAGTTTGTATATAGTATTCCCAAAACTGACCCAGCAGATATAGCCTTAGTTGATCCCACTGCTGCTAGACACTTAGCTAATTCCAATCCCACCTTTTCTGGTAAGGATGTGAAAATTATTGATAAGTATGAAAAAAGTCTATACTTGTGCAACACTGATTTTCAGAAGTTTGAATCCTCAGGCTTGTATGTTAAAGTTTGTTCTAATTATGAAAGAATGAGGAATGTTTTATCTGCAGTGTCTTCTTGTGAGGAAAAATCTACATTAAATAATTTAGTTTCTTCTACTGAAAAGGCCACTACTCATTGTTTAGAGTGTGTGCTTGACTCTGGTGATACTTCTTCCAGGGCTGTAGTGACTTGTACTGGTTTGAGGAGGTTTGTATGGCTGCATTCTCAAAACCTCCTAGATTATGTCAAAAATAAGATTTTAAATTCCCATTTGGATAAATATTTAGTTTTTTGGCTCCTGTACTGCAAAGGTAATCAAAAAGTATGATGAAAGGGGTAAGCTGATCTAGGGAAGCTAAGATTTTTCAGCCTTCTTTTCCAAATTTTCTAAGCAGTTCTCTAACTCCTCATCCAGTTTTGTCAAAAAGCAGAATAAACAATCTCAGCAAAAGACAGGTAAACAGACGTTTAAGAAGAAATGGCAAGGGGGTTCCAAAAAGAAGCCGTGAACCTCCCAAAACCAAAGAGCGTCCAACAAATCTGAATGATTGTTCAAGAGACCTTGTGACCCTGTCCCACCCTGACCCTATTCATCTTCCAGAAATTCTGAATCTCCGTTTTTCTGTTTGGCAACAGATAGTTTCAGAAAAATGTGTTCTGAACGTCATTCATCAAGGTTACAGATCACAGTGGGAGGAAATCCCTTCTTTGCAGGGGGTCATTTTTCATTCCCTAGATCAGACTCTTGTGTGTGCAGTGGATGTCCTTCTGTTTCACTGTTGCAGCATTCCTTACAAAAGGTATCTCCTGCCAGTGGTGGACTGGAGTTCAGCCAGTATACCAACGCCTTTATGTTGCTGTAAGGTACATTGGATGTCACATGTATACTCCCCATGTATAGCATAGGGCATAAAGGTAAAGTCCTGACATACCATCCTCAGGACTTCTTTGCTGCTAGTCCGAACCCCATCTTGTGATAGTCTCTCTGAAGACTCTGTTCGTTGCTGGTTCACCAAGCCATTTTTCAGATACGTGGCCCTGTTGGGTTTTTTTGATCTTTTTTTCTTTTGTTTGTTGCTTGTGAGGGTTTCATGTCATCCAGGAAGGGTAAATGCCAGTGCAGGAGACAGATTCCCCATAAAGACTGTCACGAGCAGTGTTTATTTTGTCTCATTGCTTCCCACAACCATACAGCCTGTTCCATTTGTCAGGCTTTCATCCCAGTGAGACACTCTGTAGTCAGCTTTCCTCTTTGGCCTTGTATTTAGAAAAGCAATATTTTAAGCTTTTAGCAAAAGACACTGTGGAGGGAACTTGTCCCTCTGAGGGTCAGCCGTCCATGAAGAAGTCCCAGTCCAATTCTTCCACTGTACTGCCTCCATCATATTCTCTCTTATCAGGCTAGTGAAAGCCCAGGGGATTATCCTTTTATTATTATTATTATTATTATTATTATTATTATTATTATTATTTTTATTATTATTATTATTATTATTATTATTATTATTATGGACTATCCTGGTTAAACAAATGCAAATAAATAAATAAATAAATTACTTGGCTCCTCCGTTGGAATCCTATGCTGCAACCCCTTCAGAGGCCAGTATGGATCCAACCTATTGCACGTCCCTGGAGACCTTGCAGACATCTGCTTCAGATGTTCAGGGGAACCAAGGTTGATTATTACTGAAGGGCCTAGGGGTGTTCCTCAGATTTTGGTTAGAGAGGAAATTCCAACTATGATTGTGAAATGTCACCCGGTGTCTGAGCGTTCTAAGTTTTACTGGGCAGATGTCCCTTTAAAAAAGATACAAAAAAAAAAAAAGCACATTTCTTCTACTCCTAAGGACCCTCCAAATGAATGGCAGACTTTCACTCAGGGTTTGTTTAATGCCCTTATGGCTTTTAAGGCTCCTCAAGGAGTTTCTGTTCATACTCCACTGTGGTCCTCAACTACTCGTAATGAGCTTGGGAACAGGATTACTCTGAGGAAGGGGGGTTCAGATGAGGAATCTGTTGATTATTCATCCCAGATTCCTTTTCCTTTAGACCTTAGTACTGAGGAAAGAGTCTGCTAGTCCTGACACTCCCTTTGAGGAGATTTCCTTTGGGAGGACAATTTCCAGGATGATGGAAATTTTTTAAATGGAATTCTGCTCAGGTTTCTGAGGTGTGGAAATGTATTACAAGCTTCTACAAATGGACTGTCCTGAACCTTCTGCTGTTCCTTTTGTTTTGGCTGCCTTGTTGGATGCCTTTTTTATTGTGTCTCAGGCTGCAGACTTCTGGTGTCCTGCCCCGAAAAAAACAAATAGGTTTTACAGGGTGTCTGAGGATTGCAAATTCCTTTATAGATGTCCTTCAACTGATCCCTCTGGTGGTGTCTGTGGTATCTGACAAGCAGTTACTGCCTTCTACAAAGCTTCTTCCTTCTGATAAAGACAGTAGGACTATGGAAAGATTAGGTAAGAAGGTTTATACCTCTGCTACCTTGGCTTTTATGGCTGTCAATTATCAGAACCATATGTCCAGATATGTTTTTGCTCTTCTTTTTCAGGCCTGTCAGGTAATTTCTGACCTTCCTGATCTGAAAGGAAGACTACCGCTCTCTCCTTGTTGGGGATGCCTTTTCAGGTGGCTTGCCATTTTGTTAAGTATAGTTATGATGCAGCAGAGGATTCTTCCAGAGCTGCTGCTTTTGGTTCTGTGATGAGGAGATATTACTGGCTTCATCTTCAACCTTTGCCTGATGATATTAAGGTTACGTTGGTGGATGCTCCTTTGGATAACAAACACTTATTTAGTGCAGGTGCTGTTAATTTGTTTAAGTCTCTCCAAGTTAAGGGCAAGGCTTTGCAGGAACTTAAACAAATTTGTGTTTTTCCTGTGCCTAAATTTCAAAGAAATTACCGTAATAAGCTGGCCTTTGTTCATAGGCAGTCTCGCTCTACTCCCAAGGGTAAGAAGTGGGGGGGGGGGCTCCTCTTGCTAAAGCTACCCAGACTCCTGTGACCCAGACATCCCCCTTTCCTGACAAACCATGTGCTGTCTATCCTGTTCTTCTCAGCCACATTTCTCTTTGTCTTTGCTATCCCTTACAGTTTGGTTAAAGATTACTGAGGGTTCCTGGGATCTTTGCATTATCCACCTAGGATATTACATGGTCTAGAATTCTCTTTCTCCTTTTAGGGGCATTCTTCAGCCAGCTCAGGAACAGTTGGCTTTCTTTCCAGGGGTGCTTCAGGATATTATTCAAGAAGTTTCAGTTTCTCAAAGGGGGAAAAGTTTTTACTCCAGAATATTTTTGGTTCCCAGGAAAGAGGGCACTTGGAGACCCATTCTAGACCTCTCTCATTTAAACACCTTTCTGAAGGTCTCTTCCTTTGGATTTTGTCCCTTCAGACTTTGTTCCCTCTGCTGCTTCCTCAGACTTTTCTAGTGTCTCTGGACCTCAAGGCTGCTTATCTTTGCATTCCTATCCATCCCCTTTTCAGGAAGATTTACATTTATCTGTTGTTTCCTGGCATTTTCAGTTCTTTGCTTTGCCCTTTAGCCTTTCTACTGCCCCAAGGGTATTCACCAATTGCCTTGCTCCTTTAATTGCTTTTTGCATGCTAAGAGGGATTCAGATCTTTCCCTACTTAGATGATCTCCTGCTTCTCCTGCTTCAGGCATCCTCTCCAGAGATTCTACTGCAACATCTTCTCTTCGCCATTTCCCTTCTGCAAAGCCTAGGGTTCACTGTAAATTTCCAAATGTCCTTTCTGAGTCCTTCACAGGTCATGTATTTCTGGCGTGCAGGATCCAGGATTGCAGAGCTGGCATCCATACCTCCTTCCAAGGCTTTGACTATCAATTATTTCTTTCAATCCCTCCTTCCTTTGGCCTTAATCACAGCAAGAGAGCTTCTAAGAGCTCTGGGTTTTATGACCTCCACCATTCCTATGCTCCCTTTTGCCAAACTCCACATGAGAAAATTTCTGTGGTTTCTAAAGTCAGTTTGGCTTCAGCATTCTTATCCCCTGGGCTTCTTAGTTCCTCTCCTTCCATGCCTTAAGCTGGAATTTCAGTGGTGGATTCAACAGTTGGCTCCCTTTTCAACACCCTCTTTCCTCTCAGCAGCTGTTCACAGATGCTTCAGATGTGGGATGGTGGGGGGCATTACGTCTGCCAGACTGGTATCTGTGCTTCAAGCCCTTATGGCTTCTCCTTTTTTTAGTTTTCCTTAAGGACAGGGTGTCCATTCATACTAATCCTTCTTTTATACCCAAGGTGGTCAGTGAGTTGTCTCTTAATCAGTCTATTAATTTGCACAATTTTTCCCTTCTCTGCAGTCTGCTAGTGAGAAGGTACTACATACTTTGGATGTGCATAGACAACTCTGCTTTTATTTGGATAAGACTAAGACTTTTCACAAATCTACTCAGGTCTTTGTTTTGTTTCCTCCTAGGTCCTTACGTTTGACTGTTTCCAAGCAAAGTATTTCTTTTTGGATTTCTAAAGCCATTTCTTTTTGTTATGTTTTCCATGACAAGACCCTTTCTTCTTTTAAGGGTCATTCTATTAGGGCTGTAGCTTCTGGTGCTTTTTTCAAGAGTTTGGATACTAATTCTGCTCTTGAGGCAACTACCGGGACTTCAATGCATACATTTACCAAGCACTGTAAGTTGGATGTGATATCCATAGCTAGAACTGGCTTTGCTAGGGTTCCTGGAGAGCTCTGCTGGTCCATTCTCTTCTTCCTGAGCTTTTGCACTCTCCCTATTGTAATGAATACTGCAACAGTGAAATGGAAGGACATAGTACATTTTATTTATTTATTTATTTCCATTTGTTTACCAGGAGAGTCTTACTAGGCCTATGAAGGCCCTTTTTCCGCTGAGGCCCGGTCTGAAAAGCTCCACTAAGTACAATATAAACATAGCAAAATAGTCTATTCATAGAGGTAGTGAATGCCAAATACACGAGGATGAAAATGATGACATTAGAATGGTAAAATAATAAATCAGAACAAACATTAGCACATTGAACATTAATATACGTTTTGACCAAACACAAAAAGAATTTGATCAATTATTGCATAAATATATACAATTTGTATGACATCGTACTGTAATGGTAGACATCCTTCTCTTCACTGTTGCAGTATTCACTCCCTCCCTCTTCCCCGTTTCTTTTCTCTTCTGGATGTACTGTTATCTATTTTTTCCTTGGGCTGGTGTTCCTACTGGGGCTCTCAGTTCTGTGGTTGGTATGTCCATACTTCGCCGTTATGCCCTATGCTATAGGCAGGGAGCATACATGTGCCATATGGTGTACTTTAAAGCAATCTAATGGCTTTGGTGTACTGGCTGGATGTCGGACCACCTTTGGCAGGGACCCCCATTGTAAAGAATACTGCAACAGTGAAGAGAAGGACATCTAACATTATGATAAGATCTTACACAACTGTATTTCGTCATCGTATGCTGTCCCAAAGGGTGATAGAACCAGTTCCTCCTTCCCAGATGGTGACATTTTTTTATTCAAGGATGTTCTTAGTGCCAAAGAAAAAAATCCTTGGAGGCCATTTCTGGATCTGTCTTTCTTTCCTAAACCTGTTTGTGATAATGCCCAAATTCAAAATGATGTCACTTCATGTGTTATCTCTTCTGCCTCTTTCAAATTTCCTGGCAACAGTAGACTTAAAAGATGTTTATCATCACATCTCTACTCATTCAGACTTCAGATATTTCTTAAGGTTTTGTATGTGTGGAGCATATTATCAATTCTTTGCCTTACTCTTTGGACTGTCCACTGCACCAAGAGTGTTCACATAAATCATTGTAGGCTACAGGATATCCACATTTTTCCATATTTAGACAATTTGTTTATCTTTCCAGAGTCCTTTTCAAGGTGCCAGAAAACTCTCTCTGAAGAAGTTCATAATAAAAATAAAATTGAACGAAAGCAGTAAAATATAAAACTATCAGGGTCTCTTTGGCAGCTGTTTTCTTGTTTTGTGTTCAGATCCCATACATAAGTTGAGATTCCAAAAGAACATTCAATAGTCTTTCTTGAGTCCTTAACTCAAGATTTGGTTCTTGGTACATCAACTAGACATCTCAGTTCAAATAGCTTTTTTTCTACAGGAAGAAATAGATCTATATCTAGTCATATTTCTAAGTTTTTTCCACTCAAGCTTCTGTCACTGTGAGGGAATACCTCAGGATTTTGGGGTTGCATGGCTTCGGTGATTCTCTTGACGCTGCTGTGAAGACTCCACATGAAAAAGATACAGTGGTATCTGAAGTTTCTTTGGTCTGAGCACCAAACACTGTCTTTCCAAATTCTAGTGCTGGGATTTTTTGGAGAAATCATATGGCAGAGACAACAGATATCCTTAAATCCAGGTCTCCCCTTTTCCTCCTTGCTCCAAAGCTTTCAATCATCACAGATGCCTCTGACTTTGCTTGGAGAGCAGTTTCAGGAGGGATAAAAGTGCAGGATTTGTGGGATACCAAGGACAGATGCAAGCACATAAATATCAAAGAGATGCTTGCCCTGATCAAGGCACTCAAACTTCCAAATTATATTTGGTCCCCAGAGCCTCTTCAGGTTGTTACAGACAATACTACAGTCATGTGGCACATGAACAAGCAGTGGAGAGCCAGGTTGTACCCCCTTTGCAGACTAGCCATGTTAACTTTGGACATAGCTTCACAGCACAGTCTCACTCTACAGGCATCATGCATTCCATAAGAGTAAAATTGTATAGCAGTCAAGCCGGGCAAGGCCAGGGCAGACCCTTGCAAATAGAAACTAGATCGGGGGGTTTCTAAGATTTGACCCATCTGTGGGGAGTTCCTCAAGTAATCATCTTTGTCTCCTGTCTGAACAATCAAGTTGCAATATTCTGTTCCAGGACTCTATGCATTTCTTTTCTTGTCCTTGGACAGAAGTGTTATTGTATCCTTTTCCACCCTTTTCAGTGATATCCAGGGTACTTCTGAAGATTCAGAAGACTCCAAGATCATTATGGGGACTCCCTTCTGGGCCAGGCAACTGTGGTTCTTCCTTCTTCTGAAAATGGTAAGAGACAGTTACTGCAAGCTTCCTCACAGATTGGATCTACTTACACAAGAACAGGGGTGTTTGATACACCTGAACCTCAATAAACTTCAGTTTACTAACTGTATCACAAGATCTTAATTCCTTTTAGGCACCTGTTCACTGAGTATGTCCAGCAGGTACTAATGAAGGCAAAATAATCCTATCTACTAGAAAATTATATATTAACATATGGAAAAGGTTTTCTAATTGGTGCCAACAACATAACCAGCACCCATTCAGGACTAGCTGTTCCCTGGTTTTGCAACATTTGTATGATTTATTATCCTGTGGCCTTTCTTATTCATCTGTCAAGGTTCAATTATTGGTCATTTCAGCATGTTTGCCATTGCATCCTCCTCTTTCAGTGCAGTCTCATGTCAAAATGTTTTTGAAATGAGTTTTGCAGAAGAGGCCTCCAAGTCAACTGGTAGCCCCATCTTAGGATCTAAATTTTGTGTTAGAGAAGCTAATACTTGCTCCAGCTTTACCCCCCCCCCCCCAAAGGACCAATCACAATACTAGAAGAATGCCGGGCACCCAGGATTACTGCAGCACAGGTTAAAGCTGCATTGTCCAATACCAAGAATACAGCTTCCATGGGACCCAATAATATCCCTGGCTGTGTTCTACAAAAACTACAAAGCAAACTGACACCACATCTGTGCACCTTGTTCAGTCACAGCCTCACCTCAGGCTTTGCCCCTACCAAATGGCACACTGCTACAGTCATCCCTCTCCATAAAGGGGAAGCAACAGGAGACCCTGGGAATTGCTGCCGCATTAGCCTGACGAGTCTGATATGTAAAGCTATGGAGCACATCATCATGGACCTGATTAACAAAGGTATAGGAAAGCTCCAAACTAGATCCCATGCAGTTTGGCTCTGTGAAAGGGAGATCATGCCTGCTCAACCTGGTTGACTTCTTTGAGTCAGTCACCAGGGCTGTGGACGAAGGTAAGGCAGTGCATACAGCCTACCTCTATCTGGCCAAGGCCTTTGATACAATTCCTCACTCAGGGATTATTGATAAACACATCAAAGTAGGTATCAACCCTTATATCACTAGGTGGGTTGCAAATTGGCTCACAGATAGAACACACAGTGTGAAAGTAGGCGACTCCAAGTCAGACTGCCGACCAGTCATGAATGGAGTCTCACAGGGATCGGTCCTTGGTCCTCTCCTGTTCGGCATCTACTTCTCAGAAGTCCAGGCCAACACAAATGGACTCTGGCTGACCAGGTTCTCAGATGACTGCAAACTGGAAGCCATTATTATCTCCCCAGGTGATGCAGACATCCTACAGAAAGGCCTCATTGAGACCAGTGACTGGTGTTGAAACCATGGCCTTAAGCTTAATGCCAAAAAATGTGTCCTCCCCTTTGGTAAAAATTCAGTTTCCACTAATTACCACATCGATGGGAGCCCACTGAACACTGAAGGCGTTATAAGAGATCTGGGGATGCAGGTTGACAGCAACCTTTCCTTTGACCACCACATTGCCATTGTGGTCAGAAAGTCCTTCTATGTCGCACATCTCATTACCAAGGGGGTTGCATCCAGGAAGAAAGAGGTCATCATCTCTCTCTACTCCAGGCCAGCAATCAAGGAGACTCAGTCCTCAACACTGAATGGGGAGGGACGGTCACTAAGAGCAAACATGGATTCACACAGTATTTTCAGGTGCAGCTCCCTGCACCAAGCACAGTTTCCCTCAAGAGCACACAGGGAGCATGCTCCAGATCTGAGGCTGTACTCTCCTCTCTGTCTAGACCCACACTGACCACTTTGGAGCTCTATGTCCCTGTTCACAGTAGATGACGCACACACTTGGATATATGAGTTTCTCACACACACACACACGCACACACCTGAGAAAAGCTGGCACAGATTTACTAGCTGTGTCCCTTTCTGCCCAGACTCTGAGGTAATCATGCTGCCACCAGTCAGCTTACCCTAAGGTTCTTATTAAGGGTACCCAATTACACTGTGTAAAATTAATACTAATACAGATGGCATGTTGTGACCAATGCAAGGCTTTCAGCAGCGGTCACAGTGTCACTAAAACGAGCATAAGTACTCTCAAGATGTTAAAAGTATTCTCTAAAGGACCAGCCACAGTGAAAGGTATTAAAATATCTAATGATAGTAAAACCGAAAACAGGAGAATACTGAATACAATAAACAACAGAGTTTCAGACACAGAGACAAAAAATAATGCAGTTGGATAGTTTCTCACAGATGCAGAAAACAGTACTAAACTAATCCATTACCCTGCCTGTGATCCCATTTTAATCACAATCTGGCTCTGGTGTATGGTTTGCATTTAATGTTTTTGTAAATTGCAGTGACCTAGTATAAATCTGATGTGTGCATATGTGTTTTGGGAGAAATATAGGGACACTTGATCCAATGTATTTCATTACATGCTTTCTTTTTGTGTAGTTGTACTGAAGCCTTACTTGTACTTTATTTTTCTATACCATAACCGATCAAATTACAGGAATTTGAAATATGGCCTTTTGAGACCACATTTCTGAATTCCAGACATCTGTGTCACACCACACTAAACTTTAGAAAATTGAAGTCTGTACAAAAGCTTCATCACAACCTGTTATTGGGAGGTGCAGATCTATTCCCCTCTACTCTGTTGTTGTAAAGTTAGTCTGTATTGTCATGTTGGCAAAGTGATAAGAGTATAGCCCCTGTCTCCACCATTCATGTGTATTAGCACTGTAATGTGAAAGCGTGTGAATTTGGAAAATTGTGTTTCATGATTGTCACAAACCAAGCAGTTTCTTATCACCCATGCTTATATAGTTCACTAATTCCGGTATTTCTTATAGCTGTGTTTTTGTGACTTGCAAATTATTTTCTTCCAATGTGTTTATTTTCTATGTAAGTGCATCACCCTATAGTAATGTGGGCACTTCAGTCACTCTGTCTATGCCTTATTTGTTGTAATATTGTGAGCTCTATGTTCTTATTCTATAGTTGTTACTTCTCAGCAGCTTCTGCATATGATCTAGGTTACCTGCTAATGGCCTGCACTTAGCTGTTGTCTTCTGTGCGCTTACTTGATGTGTAAAACGTATAGTTGAAATGGATCTGAGGCAGCACAGGAATTTTGCATCCACTGGCTCTGATTGGTAATGTGTAGTTTGACCTAGTATTTGTTTTGTTTTGTAACAGTGTGATTTGTCGCTATGACTGGCTCGTTTTTGGATGTGGCTTACTGTGTGTGCAAAAGGCTTCCCAGTTGTAATGTGTGTACTACACTGACTTAATGAGCAACCCATTTATTGCATGCATGTTGTGCTAGTTGGGCAGTGACTGTGAAGGTGTGATACTTATTTCTTCTGGGGTTTTGAAGGACATGAGAAAGACTATGTATTCAGTCTCTGTATTTCTAAACATACATTTCAACCGTGCCTCATTATGAGGAACGTTTATCGTTTTAGGTTTTAGCAGTTCTGTGTTCCACTTTCTTTCATACTGATAGGAACTGTCATGCATTCACTTTTAATTTTTCAACAAATATCCATGTCATATATCTGTGTGTGTATATCTACATATTTCTCTCTCTCACTATATATATATATATATATATATATATATATATATATATAAATGTATATGTGTGTGTACGTGTTTATATCTATATATATATATATATATATATATATATATATATATATATATATATATATACACACACACACACACACACACTTGGATATCTCTCTCTTTCTCTCTCTCTCTCTCTCTATATATATATATATATATATATATATATATAGATGTGTGTGTGTGTATATATATATATATATATATATATATATATATATATGTGTGTGTGTGTGTACGGGTGATGATCTAAGTTTCAAAACTTCGAACATCATATGGCCGAAGACCAGATGATCGAAGATTTGAAGCTGAGATCACCATACAGCACAGAACAGGAAATTTACTGTTTTCCTCATTGTAGTGCGATCTCAAAGTTGATATATTTAAGTAGCAGGGGGTGCAGATTTGAAACTTCGATTATCTGAAGTAGACCCATATATATATATATATATATATATATATATATATATATATATATATATATATATATATATGATTACACTTCATCAAGAAGACAAAGTTCCGAATGGTTACAGTTCAGTCCATCCTGTCTTCTGCACCAGGCTGATTTTATGTGCTCTGTAGATCTCCAGGATGCGTAGTCGTATATCGAAGTAGACAGGCACTCCAGGAGACACCAGCACTTTTGGCTGGGAGCCAGTCGCTACCAATTCAGAGCACTGCCCATAGCCCCCTGGGTGTTCACCAAATGCATGGCTGTTGTGGGAGCTCAAGGGATTCCAGGTGTTTCTCTGTCTCAATGCTTGGCTCCTTAAAACCCCAACCAGGCATCAACTTCTGCAAGCCAAGGATTACTTACTTCAGATCTCCAACTCCCTAAGCATCACTATAAATCTGGCCAGATTGAAACTGACTCCTGTACAGACTCTGAAATTTATAGGAATTCATCTGGATACTGTGACTCAAGTGGCCTAATTACCTTTTCATTGCATCATATTTTGAACAAATCAAGGTGTGGGACTTGTTGTCTTGCCCATCTCCTCCAGTGAAACTAATGTTGCAAGCTCTTGGGTCAATGTCAGCTGCCATTATTAGAGTCCCTCTAGCAAGATTCTTCATGCAAATCCTCCAGTGAACTTTGGCAGTACAGTGATCTATTTTTACTAGCCTGTGTCTGTTGCTGTCAAACTCACTCCAGTTTGCAAACGTCATATTCAATGGTGGATCCAGTCAGACAACCTGTTTTTGGGCAGGCCATTCTCTTTCCTCCCCCAATAGCCACAATGACCATGGAGGATTCCCAGCTGGATTGGGGGCAATTCAGGGGAAAGATGGTCCAAGGCACGTGGTCCTCCTTAGAGATGAAGTTGCATATCAATGTCCTAGAGATGAGAGCAGTCCTTCTAACATTGCAAGCCTTTCAGGACGTTCTCCCCCTAGGGACTATTGTAGTATACACAGGCAACATGTCAGTAGTTTGGTACATCAACAAACCAGGAGAAACCCATTCCTACCTGTGGTGCAGAGAGGCTATGAGGGTCTGGGAATTGGCAATCTCTTCAGACTGCTTTCTAATTTTAATGCATATACTGGGGAAAACCAACACGCTGGCAGACAGACTTAGCAAGTGCATTCTGATAATCACAAGTGGTCCCTCATTCAAACACTTGTGAACAGGATTTTCAGCCGCTGGGGCCAGCCATGCTATGATCTGCTTGCTTCTGCCATCAGCAACAAGTGCAGCAAGTACTTCACTATGATTCCCCCTTAGAGGGAGTCACCGAGGGATGCTCTGATTTATGATTAGCCCCTTGGTCTCCTCTGTGCCTACACCCCTTTTCCACTGATTCCGAAGTTCCTACAGAAAGCAAGCAGGCTGAAGAGCCCAGTCATCCTCATTGCCCCCTTCTGGCCTCAACAGGTATGGTTCATCTTCCTCTGGTCTTACTTGAAATATCCTCCATGGATACTGGAGCCCACTCTGGATCTCTTATCTCATCCATTAGCAGTCCAACATCCCATTGTCCATGCCGTCATGCTGACTGCATGGTTTCTCCACTTCCATTGATAGTAAGATGGCCCAAGCTAGCTCATCCAGTTTGTGGCATTATTTTGGCCTCCCAGAAGGCCCCTACCAAGAAAGTCTACAGAAGCAACTAGAAAATGTTTTCTATATGGGCTTCCAAAGAGAATATTGATCCTTTCCCAGCTCCTACTTTGGTCATCCTTCTTTTCATCCCTACTCTTTCTAAGGAAGGGGCCAGTTTTTCTACTGTTAAACTTCATTTAGCAGCCATATTCAACTTCCACAATGGAAATATAAATCCTTTTCTCTAACAATATCCAGATTATGTAAACCTTTCATGAAGGGAATTTTTCTCCTTAGTCTTAGACCTCCAATAAAGGATCCCTCTCCTCCTTGGGATTTCACGGTAGTCCTCCAAGGGTTGACCCAGAAACCCTTTGAACCATCAAACAAATGCAATATAAAGTTTCTTTCTTGGAAAACAATCTTTTTGGTAGCTATCACTTCAGCATAAGGAGTTTTTGAGCTCCAGGCTTTATCAGCTAGGCCTCCTTACATTATTTTCCATAAAGATAGGGGTTCTCCATGAACCAAACCTTTTTTTTTGTCTGAAGTGGCCATAGAGACTAACATTAATCAATCCATATAACTACCAGTTTTCTTTCCAAGCTTTACTAATAAGGGCGAATGTATGCTGCATCTTCTTGATGTTTATAGGCAACTAAGTTTTTATCTTCACAGAGCAAAACAGTACAGGAAGTATGACCCAGTTGTGATTCCTTTTCCCCCTAACCGCTTAGTTCAAGTTGTTTCCAAAATTTCTCTGGCTAAAATGGATTACTGATTGTATTTCACTGATGTTGTCCTCAAAAAGGTTTGGAATTGGCTAGTCCTCCTAGAGCTCATTCCACTAGATCAGTGGCTACTTCCTCTGCCTTCTCATCAAGAACTTCCATTGACTATATCTGTGCTGCAGCCACTTGGTCAAAGACTCATACCTTTGTTACACATTACAAATTGGCCACTGTCTCCAGAAGCAGAGCTTCCTTTGGGTTGACAGAGCTCCAGCTTGTCCTTCCTTGAAGGCCTCCCAAGCATTACGTATCTGGGGACTGTGACCCATTTGTGAGAAAGAATGAAAAGAACAACATCAGATTTAGAAGTTATGTAGTTACCATAACTTGGCATCTGTGTTGTCCATTTTCATTCTTCCTCACCTTCCCTCCCAGCCATTCCCCCAGCTTTGTCACTCCTAGAAGAATCTTTGGATGATAAAGAAACTCTCATGTTCCAGGTTTGAGCCTCAGTCTTTTCTTGTTTCTGTTCCATCTGTATTACTCAGTGGGTAGTAAGGCGGCAAACGAATTGTGGATGAAATAGAGCATTGTGGGTAGAGGGAGGAGCTAGAGATTCAGATCCTGCATCTTGTTAATGCAGCGGAGTCAGATGCGAGGATCTGATCTGTATCCCATTCATGAGGAGGAATGAAAATGGACAACACATATGTCAAGTTATAGTAAATACATAACTTCTATTTTTTCCTTTCTTGGCATTTAGCTTTAGTCTGTAGTTCTGACACTAGTTATTTGTCTGTGTAAGCCCTTACTGGCGAACATTAGTGTCAGTGGGGGATTTTATGACTGCTCCTAATTTTCAGTCATCTACAAATTTGGTCACCCAGAAGCCCTTGATATTGGCATTGAATTCAAAGAAGTAAATGCCAAAAAGGAATAGTCCCAGGACCAATCCCTGAGGGACTCTGCTTGTGACTGGCCTCTTTGTAGAGGTGGCCTCACCAATTCTAATGTCATGTGTCCTGCCTGTGAGCTAGCTGGCTATTCACTGAGTGACGTAAGGGTTTATATGTAATTGTTGGAGTTTATTAATGCCTGAGTGGGGTATTATGTCAAATACCAAGGCCAGGTCAAGGCAGGCAGTCTGAAATATTTTGCACTCATTCTTTGCTTTGGTGACCTTTCCAAGAAAGTCCATCAGGTTGAGCATTCATGACCTGCCCATGACCAAACCAAATTGGGTTGTGTAGAGTGTCTCAAGGTTTTGTATGTCATTACTGATCATTTTCATGATAATTCTTTCCATGACTTTGCATATGACACTAGTGAGACATATGGGTCTGTAGTTTCCAGGGTTTGTTGATGGCCCACCTTTGTGGAGATGGATGGCTGTTGCTGTTCACCATTTGTGAGGCAGAAAGCCTGTTTGGTGGCTGTGGTTAAATAGTGATTCCAGGGGCCATAATAAGTTGTTTCATGTTATTTAGAAGGCATCCTTTGACATTGTTTGGGAACATTGATGCAGAGTTCTTGGCCTTATAGACGGGATTGAGGACCTGTTCCTTAGTGGTAGTAGGGGGAGTTATATTTGATGGTATTTCCAGAGGGAAGGTTGGGGGGAGGGGGAAATTTAGAGGTGAATTTGTCTGCCAGTAGGTTTTGTTATATCTTCTGGCTCAGTACACATGGCTCCATCAACAATGAGCTCTGCACCCAGTTGTGCATTGCCTTTGAGGTTGCAGATGCCTTGTTGTTGGCTTTAGCCTGAAATGCTTTGGTAGACTTTATTTATCCTCTGAGACAATATAAAGACATTTTGTCTTATACAGTAGATAACATTCTTCACTAAAGTATGAAAAAGCTACAGTTGTGTTTACAATAAGCAGAGATTCGACAAGCCATGCAGAGGGAACAAATGTAGTGTATAGGAGTATTGAGATATTTTGGTTAAGTGTAAATAAAGTGGTTAGACAGAATTGCAGGAGATGAGAGAGGGAGTGGTTGTAAAGAATGAACATTAATAAAAAAATAATTGAGTTCGAGCAACTTCAGATTTATCCCTCAACTCCACCCCTAAAAAAAAAATCCAGCATTTACAGAAAAATAATCAAGTCAAACTTTTCAGACACCAATAAAGAGAAACAGTTTCTTTAGAAACAGTAATGAAATCTAATTCTGTACAACTGGAAGAATGCCCTACATCTTTCTCTTCATATTTTCCACAAAACTTAAACACCAAAAGAATCTCATGGTTTCAAATGAGAAAGAGTGTCCCCCTCAAAATGAAAATCCCAAGGAATAGATGAATAGATTAAAATAATTGTATAGACCCCCCCCCCCATCCCTGTGCCTGTTGGCTGTCTGCCATATCACTGCAACTCTGTCTTATTTATTCACTACCAAGGGAGATGCAATCACAGTGCAGCTGTCACCCTTGCAGCCATTTGGATTTCCCGAGGATGGTCTTGCAGAATTATGCTGATTTCTTTCTGAACACACAAAATTTAAGGCACAAACTTTCAGATACCATTTCCACATCAGGGTAGAAAAAACAAGAAACATGATCGTGCTCTCCAATCTCCAGAATCCATATCATCGCCTCTTTTACCTATAACAGAAGATTCATGCTGTCCCTGCATTTTGTAGTCCCACATACCAGGTGACAGACAGTGCATCATATAGGATATAAAACTGGAGCTGCATTACCCTAGTTAAATCTTGTAGACCAGGTTTAGAAGAACAGTAGGATGCCAAGTATGTAAATTATTCATATCACCCTTCCTGCCCATAGCAAAGCTGTGACCAGCCTACTATTCATTCAAGAGAGCTATAAAATGTTTCCACAACTGCCAGTCGGAAGGACATTTTTAAAAGTATCAATTGCCATTTTCACTTGGATAGATATGTTTAAACATTTTTATTAAATTGTAATTTTATTTATTTAATGTTTGTTGACCGGGAAAGTCTGTCTAGGACAGAGCCTATTTGCAGTGGGGGCCCGGGGAAAAATGCTCCAGAAGCATGTCTTTGGAATGTGGGAGGAAACTGAAGTACCCGGAGGAAACCCACATGAACTCCGGGAGGACATGCAGACTCTGCACAGAGGGCACCCCAGCTGAGAATCGAACCAGAGTACCTCTTACTGTGAGGTGACAACATTAACCACTGCACCGCCCTATTATGAATTGTAGCGTAAGTGTATTTACATTAATAGAAAATAAAACAAAATGTAGTAACTAATTTTCCACTTTTATTGCACTGCAGTATACACATTTACCTTTTAACAGTTTTCATTCATTCCATCATTACATAAATTGCTCAGTTCCTGCCTTTCCTTAAACCTCACTGCCTCTACTGAACATTATTCTGCATGCTTTTGTTCCCAAAAATTCCATTTATTACTATGAAATTTGCTTCTTCTCTTTTCTAAAGCTTTCATCTCCAGTTTTTTAATCTCCTTTACAATATTCACTACTTTAGGTACAGTTTGTTTCCATTTTGATTTCCATTTTCTGATAATTGTTTGTGGGACCAATATTTCCCATATTCACTAATAACCTAGTAGTTGATTTCCCCTCATTAAAGTGTGCTTTATGTTAAAGTAAACTACTGGCATTATAGTTCTCAGATCAAACAGCTAGCCCACAAAGTTGAAGGACCACAATCTGCTGACAGTCTGCCTTTGAAATCATAAAATTGGCAACAAAACTTCACTGATACTGTTTGCTACCTTACAAAATTTGTTTTTTCTGCCCATCAGTATTATTACATGCAGATCCCCAAGGTGCTCTTATCTCCTAAGTAACATGGCATAAATATCTTGTACTGTTATTTGACCAGCAACTTTAATTCCGTCAGCACTGATTATGTAGATAAAAATATAAAGCAACTAGGTTTCAGTTACAAAGTCACCAGTCTGCTTACCACAGAGGTCAGAAAGGCAGTAGGCACCAATATGCTAATGCCAGATTAGAACATTGTTTACTGGTTACACATTAAACTCACCAAACAACAATAACAAGAAGCTACAGATAGCCACGAACAAAATATGTTTCTTTATCTCCTTGTCAGGCAGCAAGGAATAGTCGTGCACATCCCTCTGTAAATTGAACTTGCTGCCATTTAACAGCCAGAGCTTCCTTCTTCTCACTTAAGTGTTGCCTTCTACCATCATATATGAAGCCCATCTGAAATCTTTGTTTTAGTCCCAATCAATGGTAAATCTGAATGCACTCTGCCTTTACAGACTTTCACCCTGTCATTTGGAGAAAGATCATTTCATAAAATTGCCTTAGCATCATAGCTTCGTAGGTAAGTATTTGGCTAGCTGCCCTTACTGGACATTTTAAGCCTAGCCATTTTCTCTTTTAGTGCTTGAATTAACCTTTCCCATTTGATTAGAGACCAGCCTTAACCATCGGATGGCTAATAATTATATATTATCCCTAATGAATATAACTGAGATCATACCATAAATAATTTGAGGGGACCCATGCATGGGATATACTATTTAGAAGCTGCATCTGTCCATTAGTAGTACAGAAGGCAGTCCTGGAGTAAATTTTCTGTTTCCCATCTATAGATCCAAGTTGCGCTTGAATATCGACAGGGACTTTGGCTCCCTATTAATTATTCAAACTTTTCAAAGTTCGAATGTCATAAATCAACACCATATAATCGAACTTTGAAAAGTTCGAAGGTTAAAAGCAACGGCTCCATACAGCGCAGAATGGGAAAATTTCCCTTTTCTGCACTGAATTGCGATCTTGGAGTTGGTATTTTTAAGTAGAGGTGGTGTTGGGGGTGCATGGGGGCTTATCCCCCTGCTCAGAGCATTAAGGTAAGTTTTTTTTAAATTTTTTATTATATTTTCGAAGTTTCAAGCTTCGCTCATATGTTGTTGAACATATGAGGTTCGAAGATGTTCTTCATGTTTTACTGTTGCAGTCATCACATTTAGGTTATCCCTGCCAGGGTAGCCCTCGGGCGGCCTGATTACCAGAGACTTAGTATTTCTGTGTCAGTTGCTGCCGCTTGAGGACTGACGTCAGGTCATTAGTGGTATAAAGGAAGGTATCCGACGCCATTACATCAGTCTTTCTTGCCGTAGAGCCCAACGCAGAAGCAGTTTGCACAAGTGCCGGTTGGCTGCTACCTGAGTTTCGTTTCCGAATTGAAGTTGAAGTCTTCGAAAGCTAAGTACCCCATTGGGGATCCTTTTTTCTTGCACTAACTGATTTCAGAAAAGGTTAATAATAGTCTCGCCTGTGGAAAGCAAATACCATACCTGGACTTCCAGTCTTACTGTGTCACTTGTCTTAGGCCCAGACAATGACGTCCCTCATTGTCGCTTCTGTGCTTTGTTTAATGCCAGAACTATTCATCGTCGAGCCCTTATTGTAGCCAGATATTTCCGTTTACAGTCCTCAAATTCCAATATGGCTTCAGTAAGCCATCCGACAGCAGATCTTCTGAAAAAACGTAAAGATAAAGACAGAGACAGACCGCACAAGACCAATCCTTCCGACGACGCTTCTGTTAAGCTGGTCGTCAGTCTTCCGGAACTCAGTGAGGCGCTTTCGTAGCCCCTGATTCCTGCTTCAGTTAATTCGCAGGCCGCTGCCAAGACCCTTTTGGAGTCCGGTATGCTGCAGAACTCTTCTTCGTCTAAGGCTCCTGCATTTGTCTCTACCTTGGATAGGTCCAGAGCCGCTGTGCAGGCACTGGCTTCTGAGGAAGTCCTTCGCAACACCAAATCCCAACATAAACCAATGCCTTCTTTCACGGCTACCGTTCTTTCGAAAACAACCAAGTTCCTTAGGCCCAGGGGTTGAACGACACCCAAGAAACAGACTACCCATTCTCAGGCGCCTGCTCCCTTGGCTCAGTCTCAAATGTTTAAAATGGCAGAAGACCTTATCATGCTGATTAGGGGAAGCCAAGCCACTCCCTCAAAAAGGAAAAGAGATCAGTCTCCAGTATTTTTGTCTGAACAAGAGTCAGATGAATCCGATGCATCTGACTATGAAGACATGCAGCCCCTGTCCACACATGAGGACTCTGATGCAGAGGAATCCATTCCTTCAGCCTCTCCTCCAGAGGATTTTTCCTTTGGGGAAACCCTGCATACCTTAAGGGAGCATTTCCAGTGGGAGAGACAAGACTACCCACAGTCTAAAAAGAGACTCAGAGAGTTCCTGGACCTTCCACAACACAGGCCCTTAGCTATCTCCCCAGTCCTAGATGTGGTGGATAATGACTTCCTTGAATCCAGCTTGACTCCAGATGCCCTCCCTTCTTATCCCAGAAAACCAGACAGGTACTACAGAGTCCATAACTCGCACAAATATATATTTAAAAATCCAACAGATGACCCGAGGTCATTACTCAAGGGCCTAAAGGGATTAAAGCAACATCCACTAAGAATCCTACCCCTTCAGACAGGGATTCCCGAGCACTGGGCAGATGGGTAAAACAGTATACACCTCAGCTACTCTTGCTATCAGGGCACTAAATTGTCAGTTCCATATGCTTAAGTATCAGCAACATACCTTGGAACTCATTAAACAAAAAAATTTCCTCCCTTCCTGCATAGGCAGAATCTAAAGATTTACAGGACTTAATGCATTCTGCTGGTCAAATAACTATACACACTTTGCACTGTGGTTTTGACACCCTAGAATCTTCTTGCAGGGCAGCAGTCACCGGATCTGTCATTAGAAGACGTGCAAGGCTTAAGGAACAACCCCTGCCAGACCATGTCAAATCAAAATTGTTGGCTGCACCCTTGCACAAAGATAACTTATTTGGCACTAAAACAGAAGAGGTCTTACAAAAGATGGAAGAAAAAGCAAAATATATGCAGACTGTTAAAGATTTCTTGCAGGTCCAGCCCCCTAGGTTCAGCAGGCATTTTCCTTCCAAGCACTGGTCCTTTCCTGCTCCGAGTAGACATGGTCAGCCTAGGCCCCATGGACACAGACCCCCCCCCAGACAGCAGCCCCAAGGGTTGTAGAGATCTAAGCAGTGGACTACCTCCACTTCAAAACCAGGGAGTTCTAAGCCACCCCCTTATGATAAGACTCACAATGACTCACCCCTTCCCAACCTCGCCTCTACCCACCTTCACATACCCCTAGGAGGAAAACTCTCCTTTCATTTAAGCACCTGGGTGACCATTACCAAGGACCAATGGATTCTGAACATTGTGTCTCAGGGGTACAAATTCTCTTTCCACACCATTCCAAACCCAAAAGGGTTCCCAGATCTACCACCAAATAAGTGGTCAGAGGTTCAAAAGCAAATCCATTCCCTGCTCTCCTTGGGGGCAGTAGAGCACGTTCCTGCAGAGCAGATAGGCCAAGGCTTCTACTCCAGACTTTTTCTTGTGCCTAGAAAAGAGGGCACCTGACTCCCCATTATCGATCTATCCATTCTAAACACCTTTCTGGTGATCCCAAAATTCAAAATGGTCACCCTGCAGCAGCTGCTACCCATGCTGTCCAAGGACACCTGGCTAGCCACCCTTGACCTAAAAGAGGCCTACCTCCACATTCCTATCGGGAGAGTCTTGCAGAAAATATCCCCGCTTCAGAGCAGGATCTCAACACTTTCAGTTCTCTGCACTTCATTTGGCTTTTTACTGCTCCCAGAATTTTCACATAATGCCTGGCTCCATCCATTGCCTTTTGCAGACAAAGAAATATTCAAATGTACCCCTACTTAGATGACTGCCTTATTCAGGCAGACAGCCAGGAAAAGCTGCTCATAGACCTGGCCTTTGTAAAGGACCTACTAACCTCCCTAGGGTACACAATCAATGAAAAGAAATCTAAACAGGTACCCACCAAAAGGATTATCTTTCTGGGAGCAAGTCTGGACACAGCATCCCAAATTACATACCTTACACTAGAGAAACAAATTTTACTATCTGCTTACTTCTCTCAGCTGGCCACCAGGCCCCAGCTTTCTGCAAGGAAAATCCTACAAGCCCTGGGGTTCATGGCCTGTTGCATACTCCTCATTCCATATGCCAGGCTGCATATGAGGAAACTTCAGTGGTACCTAAAGAGCCTTTGGTGTCAGCACTCTCAAGATCTGGAAACTCTTCTGCCTATTATTCCTTGTCTGAGGAAGGAATTTCTTTGGTGGGCAACAGCCTGCTCCCACAACAAGGGACTGCCATTCTCCCCACACCCCGCCGCTTAGACCCTCACCTACGCATTAGACTATGCTTGGGGTGTACACCTGGACGGCAGGTGCATACAAGGCCAATGGAACCCCCAGCAACACCCCCTGCATATCAGTCAGAAAGAGATGATGGCTGTACAGCAGGCCTTGATAGCTTTCAAACCCCCTCTCTATCCAGGGGTCCTCCTGATCAAAACAGACAGCACCACTGTGATGTGGTACATCAACAAGCTGGGAGGGACTCACTCCTACCCGCTGTGCAGGCTGGCCATTGACTCTTTGGTTCACAGCCTCTTCCATGCAAATACACTTGTTAGCATAATACCTACCAGGCTCTCTCAACTCCCTGGCAGATAAATTAAGCAGAAAGTTCTAGGAGCCCCACGAGTGGCAGCTCAACAGAAACACCTTCTTCCTAATAACTCAGAAATGGGGAACCCCGGAGGTCAAACTCTTTGCCTCCCACACCAACCATCAGCTCAGCAAATTCTGCACCAGGGAGCATCACGGCATGGCTTGGAAAGTGGATGCTCTGTCCTTCCCCTGGGTAAACCTCTCGATCTATGCCTTTCCTCCCCTACTTCTCATTCCCAGGGTACTGCTCAAAACAAGGGAGGAAAAACCAAGGACCATTCTCATAGCTCCAGACTGGCCCAGACAGGACTAGTACCCCTTGCTGTGCAGCCTGTCCCCGCTGCCTCCATGGAATCTTCCTCAAATTCCAAACTTCCTAACCCAGAGGGAAGGGGAATTCATGCACCCCCAACTACAGACACTCAGTATGGCAGCTTGTCTTGTACCCTAACCCCTGACCAATGTGCCATACTCTGTAAACAGGTTCTGGATGTTATCCGAGAGGCCAGATGCTCTAGCACCAGAAAGTCTTATGCAGATAAATGGAAAAGGTTCTGCACCTGGATCCAGGCTAAGGGGGCCAATACGTCACAGCCCCCCATCCCTCTCATCCTGGGATTACTTAGCTGACCTACTACACAGTAGTCTCTCTTTCTCATCTATAAAAAATCATGCCTCTGCTATTTCTGCTCATTTTCCCACTGAGCAGCCTCTTTTTTCATACCCTCTAATTAAACAGGCCCTTAGAGGGGGCTAGCAACTTGTGGCCCCCCAGAAGGGCACCAACACCAGCTTGGGAGCTTAACTTTGTCTTGGAAAAGCTCACCCTGCCCCTTTCAAACCAGTTTCTTCTGCAGAGCTAAAATTTCTCTCCTGGATGACAGCCTTCCTCCTGGCCATCACTTCAGCCAGATGAGTCTCTGAGCTGCAAGTACTCATGGCTGTGGAACCCTTCATCATCTTCCATGTAGACAGGGTACCCCTCAGAACTAATTCATCCTTCATGCCCAAGGTGGTGTCCAGTGTGGCTCTCAACCAATCCATCCATTTACCCACCTTCTTTCCTAACCCCCAAAACAAGGGGGAAGGATTCTGCAATCTCTAGATTTGCACAGACAGCTCAGATACTATCTGGACAGGACTAAACCCTTCAGAAAGTCTGATCAGTTGCTGGTTAGCTTTGCTTCAGGGTCAGAAGGCCAAACCATTTCCAAATGGATAGCACACTGCATCCATTTCTGCTATAAACAGCATGGCAAGCCTCCCCCCAAGGGGGGGGGGGGTCAGGACACACTCCACCAGAGCAGCCTCCACCTCTTTACTTTTTCTCAGAGGAGTCCCCATCAGGGACATCCTGGAGGCTGCCACCTTGACATCTGTTCATACTTTTACCAAGCATTACCACCTGCCTCTGTTCTCCAAATCCAGGGCAGGGTTTGCCTCTGCAGTCTTGCAGAGCATGCTAACCAACCCCTAGCTTCCTGGACTGCCTCCACCCATTTCCTCAGCTTTGAGAATCTACCCAAATGTGACGACTGCAACAGTGAAACACAAAGAACATAGTACAGTTTTGTACACTTAACATAAATGTAGATGTTCGAGTGTATTCACTTTTGCAGTCCTGGTTTCCCTCCCTCCATTCCCCTTTCTCTTTTTCTTCCTTTTTTTCCTTGTTGTTCTCCTTTCCTTGCAAGGGACATATTGGTATTTATTTTCCATTGGTGGGGTTTTACCACCAGAGCCTGGCCTCCTACTTTGGGGGCTCCTGATAGGTTAGGGCAAGAAAAACTGATGTAATGGCATTGGATGCCTTTCTTTATACCACTGACGACCTGATGTCAGTCCTCAAGTGACAGCAACTGACGCAGAAATACTAAGTCTTATTATCTGGTATTCAGGCCAGCTGAGGGCTACCCTGGCAAGGATAATCCAAATGTGATGACTGCAACAGTGAATACACTTGAACATCTACATTTATGGTGAGGGTACACAACTGTACTTTTGGAAACTTCGACTATATAATATAGACCCCTTTGTTTTATGTGGATGGGGTTTCTGTTCCAGAACAATTATATCATTTGTGAGGTACATCTGTCCATCCAAACTGTTTTGTTGATTTTGCAGAAGTTTAGATCCCTAGACTGAGTATTTCTAATGCCATTTGATTTAGTGATGTGCAGTAAATTTATCAGTATTGGGTCAGAGGATGCCTTGTATGGCAGACACAGGTCACCACTTTAGGATACCAAGTATAGTGACAAGACTTTGAGTCAGTCCACATAGGACATGTTTAGACCTTGTATCCTTGTAGTGAGGTATCTCTGTGGACGGTTCCCTATCAGAAGCCTGAAACACTATAAGCCTGAAAATCAAAATCCTGAAACCAAAAGCCTGAAAATTCAAAATCCCGAAAACCCAAAATCCTGAAACTCAAAATCCTGAAAACACAAAATGGACATACTGACGTCATTGTGGCTTTGCTATTGTTAGCCCTGTGGTGTTAGGTCATGCGTTGGGTTCAGGTAAGTGTCTTGATTGGTTTTATGTTAGGGTTAGGGGTGGTTTAAGTGAGTTAGGGTTAGGGCGCAGGTTAGGCATGTATGCAATAGTGACAAATATTGGGGTTAGGGCGGTTTAAGTGAGTTAGGGTTAGGGCCGGGTCAGGTGAGTGTGCGATAGTGACGGACCTTAGGGTAAGGGTTAGGGTCAGGGTCAGTTGGTAGATATTAGTGTCTTTATAGTGACATATTAGCATTATTTGTGTTTTCAGGATTTTGAGTTTCAGGATTTTGGGTTTTCGGGATTTTGAATTTTCAGGCTTTTGGTTTCAGGATTTTGATTTTCAGGCTTATAGTGTTTCAGGCTTCTGATAGGGAACCCTCTGTGGACATACCAGTTGTTGCATGTGTCTGGACAGATAAATGCCAAAGAAGGCAGTATACTCCATGACTGGGTAATGAGGGCTGAGTAAAGGAGGACAATGACATCCCTAGTTCTAGACGCAGCCCCTTTGTTTATAAGTTGGGCAATAAAGAACAACTTTCTTACAACAGTGGGCACATATTGATCATAAGTTATGTCACACCATATAAGTTCCCAAATTCCAAACAACTGGGTCAACTTTTAGGGATGCATTGTCAATGTGGTAATTATTTGGGGTAAATGACTTTCCTAATGTTACATCATGGAGTAGCCTACCACAGGAAATATGAAATATTAAAGATGTCCTTTCCTCGGAGAGGAATAAAAGTGAAATCTAACAGAAAACTACAAATCTGCATGCATCATTTATAATGGATAGCTCCATTCTTTATCATCTGAGCCTCATACGTTGTCCTGCTAAAACAAATGTGTCTGGTATTCCTAAGAAGAAAGTTGTTAATCCCAGTGTATGGAAAGCTTTCTGTTAAGTTATATGAAAAAAGTCTACTTCAAAACTGGGAAATAAAATACCTTATATTTATAATTTGATCCATATACAATTGTTATATAATACTGTAACACTAAACAGAATCTTTCCTAACTGTAACTTTACACTTTATTCACATATGTGATTCATGTGCCTTCTCAGTTGATTGGAGAGAGCTTTGACTGAGAGGCAGTTTTGAATATTAAATCTTGGATGCAACTTATTTTTTTCTTGAAAGAAAAATAATGCTTTTTTCCTTACCAGTTATTTTAGTGCAAACCAAGTTATTAATGTAACTTCTTTCACTAACTACATTTACACATAGGAACCACTATAATGTACCACTTCTGTACTGGAATTATGATGCATATACTATTGCATTGAAAATTTCTTCATTTTAATTATAATTTACTCTGTCTTAGGCCATGGCTAAAAAGAGTCATTGGATCAGCCTATTTACCTGATTAACAAGGACAGTAAATAAGTTTAATAATGGCCATGATTCCCAAAAGAACAATAAATAAAAAAGCTTGGCCAGCAAAAATCCAAATTCAGACTTTAATGGCACACTCTGGCACACCGGCTAGAACAGCCTTCAAGGAGTAAAATCACAAATTACAAAAATTCCATATATACTCCAAATCAGTAACACCAATTAAGTAATAATATAATTACCCTACTAAAAACATCACATTTAAATAAGAATTTTCCAATCACATTCATTGTTCAGACCATTGGGGAACAAAGTATTAAACTTCAATATAAACATAGATTCCTTAAATAGCAATTTATTTTTAAACACCACCTCTGGTATATTTACAATATACTTTCTCAAGAATAATGGCTTGTAAACCTGTAGGATCCAAATTATGATATTTGTTAAAATGCTGTGCTACAGGGCTTTCCATTTTATTTTGTTTAATACACCTAATGTGTTCCTGCAGCCTCAACATAAACTTCCTCTTACTCTCACCAGTATAGAAAAGGTCACATGGACACTTCAAGGCATGAATAACACCTTCAGTGTACAATCATATTTGTCCACATGATAGCTTATATTGCTAATATCTTGAAAAAAAATTATATTGACGTGAACAAGAATTGCCACATGAAGATGTTCCTAAAGCAGCAGGTGTTATAGGTAATATGCTATACGGCATAGAAAAAGTATTATGAACTAAAAAGTCCTTCAGGTTTCTACCACGTTTGTAGGAAATGTAGGGCACATTAAATAAAATATCAGACACATCCTTATACTTCAATTAAAAAAAACAGTAATACCTAACCAAAGTTATCACTTGCTTACTAAAAACATTAAATACAGTTAAAAATATATACTTTTTTCCTATTTGTGTCCACATTAAAAATAGTATAATTATTATAATTAATGTTATAATGCAAACATTATTCCTCCTAAAATACTGTCCCCATTTACAGTAATCAGTGCTGCCAAAAGATACATGTTCATTAACTCTATTCACAACATCTTCAACTAAATTTTTGTCATAACTCCTGGAAACGAGCATAGCTGCAGTCCTACACACTTCATGTTTAAAATCTAGCTCATTATTACAAAGCCTTCTTAATCTCACAAATTCACCATATGAAAGAGCAGACAGCAAGTGTAGAGGGTGACAACTTCATCCAAAAAGAAAGTGACACCCATTCTCAAACTTCCCTTATGCAGTAGTTCTTAGCTGTCCATCCATACCAATAAATAAATTATCTTAAAAATAAATAATTTTACTATATTGCAAACCATCAAATGTAAAACCAAACAGATTAGTCTGTAAAAAATCAGAAAATTTATATAGTTAGCACCACCTTTACATACAAAATAAAGTATATTGAAAATCTTTAATAACATATTGATTAATGAAAAAATGTTGAGAAAGATGTTAAATTTCAAATAAACCCATTGCTAAATTGGTATACATGGAGGCAACAGACGCCCCCATCTCATTACTTTGCAACTGATGATAAATAACCTTATTAAACATAAAATAATTGTTTGCAAACAAAAGTAAAGCAACTCAGTATTATAATTAGATAACGGGGTGTCACGTAAAAAGAATTATAGAGCTCTAACCCCAACATTATGTCGAATGTTAGTATATAAGCTGTTAACATGCAGTGTAACAAAAATATGTCCTCAGCCCACTCCACATCAGAAATTTTATCTAGAAATTCCTTGGTATCCTTAATAAAAGAAGAATGTTTCAAAACATACAAATAAAGAAACAAACTAGATTATACAAGAAGGACTTACAAGCAGAAACAATAGGTCGCCCAGGATGGTTAAGAATGTTTTTGTGTATTTTAGGGAGAAAGCAGAAAACAAGTTCACAACCCAACATTTTTAAGTTTTTCTTCACATTCACTTTAGAGAAGTACCCCAGTCTATATCCTTTGTCTAATAACTCATCATGTTCTACCATAGCTGCCTTGTAAACATCAAAATGGACTACTTCATAAACATTATTGTCTTTTAAATGATCCTAACACATTTGAAGATACTGAAAAGGATTCATCACCACTGTCTTGTTCCCCTTGTCAGAGGGCTTAATAACCAACATTTTCTGTCTAGAGAGTAATTGTAGTTCCTTCCATTCATTCGTAGTTAAGTTGTACTGAATGGTGTGTTTACAACTCATAAATTCACTATAAGCCATCTCAGTTGCATAATTAAGCATACAGGGGAACTGTTTAATTCCCATATGTTTAAATGGTGGCACGAAAACACTTTTAAAAGTAATGTTTTCTATGTTAAATAAACAATATGCTTTAACATCAGAATAGTCCCCCAAGTCTGAACTACACGAATAAAAACTTTCATTATCATCATGTAACTCATCATTAATCACAAAATTATTGCCATCTGTACAGTTAAAAATGTTAACAAATGTAACGTATGAAGTAACCTAAAAATCTCAACTTCAAAACATGCAATCTGGGGAGAACAGTAGGTATAAACTTGAGACCCCAATTTAAAATGGCTACTTGAGTATCAGATGAAGTACAGCCCAAAATATTAACAACAGACTCATTGCCATTTACCATGTTTATATTGATATTGTCCCTCTTTAGAGGCTGCATTACCAGTTTCAAAGTTTCTTCTACATTTCTTCTTATTATATATGGACTGATGTTAAGTTGTCAATCTCGCCTTCATTCTTGCTGGATGGGTTCGGAGCCGATCCTCGGCTCCGACTCGGCACTTGCTTTAGCTTGAGAACTCCTTTTACCAGCTTGAGGCAACCCTATATCCCATAATGCAAGGCGGAACTACCTCAGATCTCGTTTGCCGCTTAGCGAAAGAGGTCTCCTTTGCCAGCTGAGGTAAGCTGATTTTGTCAAAAAAAGCTTAGTCAGGGATTTATTTCTCCCTTATTCCCCTTGTTATAGTGTGTAGTGTTTCTACAGCCCACCCTATTTCCCTTAAACTTAAAAAGTTTTAAATTCTTTTATAGTTGTTAAAGAATTTTAAGTTAGGCCTAGACCCCATTGCTTAATCCCTACCTGTGTGTCTGTGTGTTGGGGGATTAATTGTGTGATTGTTGGGGTGTGTGTGTGACTTCTTCCTCTAGGACTATGTCTAAGGAAGGCAAGGTCTCAGGCTTCAAGAAGTGTGACTCGTGCTGTCAGAAGATGTCTCTGACAGACGGTCACACTTCTTGTGTTTACTGCCTGGGGCCTTTGCACCTGCAGGACTCCTGTGCTTTGTGTCACTCTTTTAGCCAGAGAGTCCTGCGGGAAAGGAGGAATAAATTGATCCTCCGTGGCTTACTTAAGCCAGAAGGTTCTCCCTCTAAAACAGGGTCCGGTAAACCTTCTAAGCCTCCGAAGGTTCAGGCTACAGTATCTAAGCCTCCTCCGGTGGCCCCAGCTCCGTCGGAGCCGATCTCGGCTCCGGCTGGAGCCGATCTTTCTGCTTCGAAAGTAGTGGGTTCGGCACCGATTAGTTCCGACACCCGATCTAATGTGGCATTGTCGGCTCCGGCTGGAGCCGACACCTTATCCAGCATCGGAGCCGAGAAACCTTCGGCTCCATCTGGAATTCAGGGGACTTCGGCTCCGATGACTTCGTCCCGAAAGAGATCTCGGTCCCCTTCATTGGAGAGTATCCACTCGGCTCCGGGGTCTCCTCTTTTGTCGGAGCGGAGCCATCGGAGCCGATCTTCGAGATCTTCCAGGCTGTCTGACCACGACTTAGAGAGGGTGGTAAGCAGGCTGTTAAAGTCGCAGGCACTGGCCCAAATGCTCCATAGCCCGTCTCAGCAGACTTCGGCTATTACTTCACCCCTTGAACTTCCTCCTCCGACTCCCCACCAGAGTTCGGAGCCGGAGCTTCTCGGGACAGCGACTGTTTCGGCGCCGGAGCCGATACATCCTTCGGCTCCGTCGTCTTCGGCTCCGATCTCCTCCTTGAGACCTTCCTTGGAGGGATCCGGTCATCGAGTTTCCCTGGTCGGCTCCGAGGGGGCTAGTGGCATCGGACCCTTGTCCGACCCCGCTCTCCCTCTCGGGGCTTCGGCTTTGGTAAGCTCGGCACCGACATCAGCCTCGGAGCCTTCTCTCTCAGTGGAGCCGGTAATTCCTGTGTCCTCGGAGCGGGGATATTCCGGTCTCCCGGGGAGGGGAGCCTTTGAGGTGATGAGGAGTGTCCTGGCTCCTGAGCCAGGTCAACGGTCCATCCCTCTAGCTCCTCCCTCTTCGGTGCCTGTAGACACCTCTTGCCAGCCTCTTGCTCTCAGGCCCAGGGATCCATCGCCCCAGGTTTCCCCATTGAGAATTTCCTCCTCTTCCGAAGTTTCTCCTGATCCTGCAGGTGAACCCCCTCGGAAGAGGACGTGTAAGAGGAAACACACAGACTCCCCTGAGTCTACTGCATCTGATACCGACTTAGATGAGTCGGAGGGTTCCCCACGATCCCCCTCTGAGGATGTCTCCTTTTCAGACATCCTTGAGCTCCTCAAACAGAGGGGGAATTGGCCATCCATTGATCCCTCCGAGGATGAGTCGGTATACCTGGAGGCTTTTGGATCCCGACCCTCCACCTCCTGGGTGTCTCCGCCTTTCGACCCACTTATGCAGGTAGTGGCTCGGAAGGCGTGGGCAGCTCCAGATTCTGTGGAACCTGTACCCAGGAGACCATCCAAGTTTATTACGGCCCCTTCGGACAAACAGTTTCTTTCCAAGGGCGTCTCTGTGGATGCTATGGTGGTGGCGGCCACTAAGAAGGAACTTGCGGATCCTTCAGTACCTGTCCATCCTCCTAACAAGGATTCTAGGACCATGGACAGGTATGGAAAGTGGATGTTTTCTTCAGCGACCTTTGCTATGCGTTCGCTGAACTACCTTTGTCACTTCACCAAGCTTCAAAGAGATATTCTCAAGGAACTAGGTGAAGTGGTCCAGGATCCTTCTGCTGCTGGGGCTCAAGAAAAGATTGCCTCACAGCTAGCAATCCTGAATTCCTTATCCAACTCGTCCATGCGGCTCATATCCTATGCGGCCGATGGAGCGAGCAGGGCCGCAGGCACAGGAGTGGCTCTTAGACGTCAAGCCTGGATGCGGCTTTGTAATTTTGCGGACCCCTTTAAGGCGTCCTTCACCAATACCCCCTTTGATGGTTCGGCTTTGTTCGGACCTCAGGTGAAGGATACCTTGACCAGGTGTGAGCAGGACGGTAAAACTCTTTCTGCCATTGGAGTCCATTTTTCCACCCCTTCTAGACCATATCCCAAGGGTCAGAAGGGAGGAAAGATGTGGTTCATAAAGCCCAAGGAGCTACACCGGACACACGTGGTCAGTTTACTCCCAGAGGCAGAGGGGGTAACAATAATAGACGCCGCCCTAGAGGCAGGGGGGGTCCTCAGAACCAGGGCAACAGGGAGTCTCTTCCTGAGAAGCCCTTTCAGCACCCCTGAGGTGTTGCCCGACTGTCCACCCTTGGAGGCAGTCGGGGGAAGGATTTCGCTGTACCCAGTAGCCTGGCATTCCCTCTCACAAGATATGTGGGTACAGTCGATCATATCCGAGGGTTACAAAATCCCCTTCGAAAGGTATCGTGCCTCATCAATCCCTTCCAGACATCTCACCCGGTCAAAGGGATTTGGCAGAACAGGAGGTTTCAAAGCTCCTAGGAAAAGAGCCGTCCAGACTGTTCCGGCAGACCAAGTAGGATCCGCGTCTACTCGAGATTCTTTTTGGTCCCCAAAAGGACGGGAGATTGGAGACCAATATTAGACCTGAGCAGTCTAAACAGATTTGTCAAAAAGGCAAGATTCCAGATGGTCACGCTTCAGTCCATTCTGCCCTTTCTGGGCAAGGACAACTGGATGTGCTCTAGAGACCTTCAGGACGTACTGTCACATAAAGATTCACAGGCGCTCCAGAAGGTTTCTCCGCTTTCGGCTAGGGACCAGTCATTACCAATTCAGAGCCCTGCCCTTTGGCCTCACTTCAGCCTCCAGAGTGTTTACCAAATGCATGGCAGTGGTCACAGCTCATCTGAGACGTCAAGGATTCCAGGTGTTTCCTTATTTGGACGACTGGCTCCTCTCCGCCACCACCAGGTGTCAACTTCTTCAGACCAGAGACTACACTCTGCAGCTTTGCAGGAGTTTGGGAATTTCAGTAAATTTCGAAAAATCTTCTCTGCGGCCTTGCCAATCTATCACCTTTATAGGCGCAGAATTAAACACCGTCAAAATGTTAGCCAGACTAACAGATCAAAGAATTCTGGACATCCAAAAATTCGTTTGGATTCTATTGCAGAGCAGCAAGGTCAAAGCCAGATTGATACTAAAGGTTCTAGGTCTTATGGTTGCGGCCATTGTTCTTCTACCACTGGCTCGCTTCCACATGCGTCTTCTGCAGTGGATGTTATTTACTCAGTGGTCATACCACAGTCTTCCGATGAGGCACGAAATCTTAGTCACACAATCGTGCAGAACTCATCTGAACTGGTGGATATCTTCCCCTCTTCTTTATCAGGGCCGACCCTTTGTTCTCCCTCTTCCAGTTGCCACAGTTACTACGGATGCCTCTCTGATCGGGTGGGGGGGGGCATTATCAGGGCAGGATGGTCCACGGGACGTGGCACCCCATAGAATACCATCTGCACATTAATGTCCTGGAGATGAGAGCGGTGCTTTTAACGTTGCAAGCCCTCAACGACTTTCTTCCCACGGGGACTATTGCAGTACAAACGGACAACATGTCCGTGGTCTGGTACATCAACAAGCAGGGCGGGACCAGGTCCTATCCGTTATGTCGAGAAGCTCTCAGACTTTGCCAATGGGCAATCTCCTCTCATCGGTTTCTGATAGCAATGCACATCCCCGGCAGGTCCAACCTCTTGGCGGACAGGCTGAGCAGATCCATTCTGATGCCTCACGAGTGGTCTCTCAATCAATCTGTAGTGGATCAGATTTTTCTGAAATGGGGCACACCTTGTTGCGATCTTTTTGCTACACCTCAAAACAACAAGTGCCCCGATTTTTTCACCCTCTTTCCCCTACCAGGCCAACCCCTGAGAGACTCTCTAACCCAGGATTGGCCCCGGGGACTTCTGTACACTTTTCCTCCCTTTCCCTTGATTCCACAAGTCATTCAGAAAGCCACCGTTTTGAGGGCCAAGTTGATTCTCATTGCCCCTTACTGGCCTCGACAAATTTGGTTTCCGTCTCTGCATCGTCACCTCCTGGTGCAGCCCTGGCATCTGGACCCAGTTCCGGATCTTTTGATTCACCAGTCGGGTCAGCAGCACCGGGCCATTCATTCTCTCAACCTCACTGCTTGGTTGCTCCACTTTTTTCCCTAGCCAGGCTTCCGATGATTTCTGATTCTGTCAGAGACATCTTAGTGTCTTTTTTAAAGTCGTCCACCAGAACTGTTTATGCTAGCAAGTGGCGACGTTTTTCTATTTGGGCAAATTCCAGGAATATTGATCCCTTTACTGCTCCTGTGCATTCTGTTTTAGATTTCCTGGCTGAAGTTTTTCAGTCAGGATCTTCTTCATCTACAGTTAAAGTTCAACTGGCTGCTATTTCCAAGTATCATGTTGGCTTGCATGATAATAACATTATGTCTCATAGATTATGCAAGGCCTTTCTGAGAGGAGTTTTTCTCCTAAAGCCGCCGATAAAGCATCCTCCTCCGCAATGGGATCTAAATTTAATGTTGGCATCCTTGATGTTACCTCCCTTTGAACCGTCTGCTTCATGTTCCTTGAAATTATTGACCTGGAAAACTATATTCTTACTGGCTGTCACTTCAGCAAGAAGGGTTTCCGAGATTCAAGCTCTCTGCATCCGTTCCCCTTACTTGGTTTTTCATAAGGACAGGGTATCCTTAAGAACGAACCCGTCCTTTCTCCCCAAAGTTGTGTCTCAAACCAATATTAATCAATCCATAGATCTACCAGTCTTTTTCCCAAACTATTCTGACAGAGCTGAACAAAAGCTTCATTTTTTGGATGTCCATCGTCAGCTCAGGCACTATTTGCATAGAACGAAACAATTCAGGAAAACGGACCAATTATTTGTCTCCTATGCAGAAAACAGGATAGGTCTTCCAGTTTCTAAAGTGACCTTATCCAGATGGTTGTCTTCCACCATTTCCTATGTGTACTCTCTCAGAGGCAAGCAACTACCTTCTAAACCGAAAGCACACTCAACCAGGAGTCTATCCACTTCTGCAGCCTTTCAGGATAGACTACCCATTGATACCATTTGTGCAGCAGCTACTTGGGCCACTCCTCATAACTTTGTCTCTCATTACAAGTTAGACTTGGCCTCCAGAGACAGGGCCAGGTTTGGTTCCACAGTTCTCAAGAGTCTGTTCCATTGAGCCACCCGGGATACAGGTGCTAGGGACGCGGTCCCATCCAGCAAGAATGAAGGCGAGATTGACAACTTAACATTTAGAAGTTATGTACCTACCATAACGTTCCATGTTAGTTGTCTTCTCTCGCCTTCTTTCTTGCGTCCCTCCCTCCTACCCCCTAGCCTGGACAGATCTTGAAGAGTTCCTATCAGGATGTTTCCTCCTGAGCCTTCATTGGGGGCTCTTATTATGAATTTGGTTTTCCTAATTATGTTAAGTTAGTCCTTAGCAGGGTAGGTTAGCTACCAAACGAGATCTGAGGTAGTTCCGCCTTGCATCATGGGATATAGGGTTGCCTCGAGCTGGTAAAAGGAGTTCTCAAGCTAAAGCAAGTGCCGAGTCGGAGCCGAGGATCGGTTCCGAACCCATCCAGCAAGAAAGAAGGCGAGAGAAGACAACTAACATGGAACGTTATGGTAGGTACATAACTTCTAATTTTTTATCATGGGTCCTCTGAAATCTCTATTGTTACTTTATTTTTATTTATTTTATTTTATTTATTTTTTATTTATCATTTGTTGACTGGGAAAGTCCGACTAGGTTCCACAGAGCCTGTTTTCAGTGGAGGGCCGGGGTGAAATGCTCCAGATGCATGTCTTTGGAATGTGGGAGGAAACCGGAGTACCCGGAGGAAACCCATGCGAACACAGGGAGAACATGCAAACTCCACACAGAAGGCACCCCAGCCGAGAATCGAACCGGTGAACCTCTTGCTGTGAGGTGACAATGTTAACCGCTGCACCACTGCGCCGCCCATTATTACTTAAGCGACTCTTGGACCGATGACAATGGTGGAAAAGACTGATCATTACTGTCTGTCTGTTGAAAAACCTGTGCCTTCAGATGGAACAAACAAAACTGTCTTCTGTTTATAACCTTCTTTCTGATTACATCATCACGCACCTGCACAATCTTATTGTTGATTGGTTTTCCAAAGGAAGGCACACCTCTGCTCATAATCACAGAGATCTCATTTTAATTTTATTTTCTTTTGATCTACTAGTTTCTGCTCCTACAGTTTGTTTCTCATTAGTGTCACACACACAATTTTCTACACGAGAAGCTGAGAGTTGGGTACAGATTTCCAAACACACAGCATTAATATTATGCTTCAACTAACATTGTTTCACTCCATCTCTTTCTACTAATATAGTCACCCATTCAAATGCACATTTATGCGCTGCTGCTAACCACCTTTGTGGAATTTTTTATCATCTTTGTCAGGTAAACCAAATGAAGGAGAAGAAGGAAACTTAAAGGCTCCTAACCCCCAAGTCCAACGTAACTTTTTAGGCTCTCATAATCCAGATGAATGGCAGTTTCTTTATACAACAGTTTCTCAAGTTTCTCCAGTAAAGAGTACAATTCAGCTGGAAGGTAGTTAGATGAATGATTTTTTATCTTGCCAGTTATTTTAGTGCAAGCCAAATTATTAATGTAACTTCTTTCACTAACTACATTTATACACAGGAGCCACTATAATGTACCATTTGTGTACTGGAATTATGATACATATACTACTGCATTGAAAATTTCTTCATTTTAATTATAATTGACTGTCTTAGGCCAGTGCTAAAAAGACTCATTGGATCAGCCTATTTACATGATTAACAAAGACAGTAAATAAGATTGCTGACTTTAATGTCTTATAACACTTACATTTATTATATCTTTAGTGTGATTATATTTAGGAAACTTGGAATAATAAAATACAAATAAAAGATGTTTGACTTCTTTGAGATAAGTATGTGCCCATTTGGCTCCTTTATTGCCTTTAGCCCTGAATTTGCTAATATTTCATCCTTTTGATTGCTGCTGTAGTGTGAATTGCAGGTGACAAAACACTGTAGTTCTTGTTTTGCCTGAATCAGCATTCCCAGCTGGTGCATTGTATTTCCCTTGCTGTTCCTTTGCACTTTATTCCCATATGTGAGTAATTTATCCTGTCAAGCATTTGTCTTTTCATTTGATTGGAGACCGCTTTGACTGGGCGGCAGTATTTTTTTTATTAAACAAGAAACATCTGTTTTAAATTATCATTTATGACATAGGCAATCATACATTTATATAAATGAAATTAAACCATATGGACATAGTTTTAGTTGCAAACATTAAACATCACTTATAATCTATCCAGTCACAGTCAGTCAAACACGACATAGCTCATTCAAATCCTGATTTCTTTTAAACCTCATTCCTCATCTGCATGTATTGTTCCCACAATTTCCATTTTTTGTCTGGAATTTGCTCCTAACCTTTTCTAAAGATCCCAATTCCAGTTGTTTTATCTCTGTTACTATACTCACTACTTCTAGTAAAGTTGGTTTAGACTTTGATTTCCTTTTTCTAGCAGATGCTTTTTTTTTGGCAGACAACACAATTAGACTCAGCAAAGTCTTGCTATGTCTAGGCAATTCATACCTCAAAAAATCATTTATTTAGTTAACACCAGTTTGCTCACCCAGTATCTCTGACAGAGCAATGTGCAGGGAATCTTTAAAGTCTGCCAACTCATTACAGTCCGAGAAAATGTGTTCCCTGTTACCTCTTTCTTCCTCATCACACTTCCAACAATTGCTGTCTACCCGAGGAAAAATTCTTTGGAGTCTAACTAGGGTATAAAAATACCTATGTAAACACTTCCAAGCAAAGATCCTAAATCTTCTAGAGATATGCATATACCCCCATTGCTTCTGTGTGAATTGGTTAGCCAGTCTCTCTTCCCAATCATTTCTAATCTCCTCTGATTGACTGTTATAGTTATCATGCAGTATTTTGTATGCTCTACTAATTGTTACTTTTTTAACAGCAGCTTCTGTTCTATACTCTTCTAAAAACTCTACCAGTGCTGGTATTTCACTTAGGATCCCCCTAGTTCTTTCTCTGCCTGTACTCTGATATCAGTCCTTGATAGGGAAGACAGTCTCTATCCTGCAGTCTAAATAAGTTCTTGGCCTCTTCCCATTCTGTTACCTTTTTAATTTATTATAATTATATTGTAATATTATTATTATAATTCATATTTGCTCCCATAGCCACCTTTTGTCTGTATCCCTAATTGCAGTCATCCCTATTGGCAGAATCTCCTTTCTACATTCCAATGTTGGCTTAGTTCTGCTACTTTATGAATATAATATTCTGCCTGGTTATTGTTATTCTCCTTAAGGATCTGCATCCAAATTCCCAGTCTCTCCTCCTTTATTGAGCTTCTCCCATTTCATCATCCCTTTCCACTTTGACTTATAAGTTTCTGCTTGTGCTGGCTATAGGAGCCTTAACTGTGTAGCTCTAAAATACCCCTTCAAATCAGATAATCCCAAACTGCCTTGTTCATTTGCAAGAATCAGCTTATCCCACTTGACTCTTGCCATCTTCCCCTCACAGATAAAATCCTTCAGCTCTTTATTAATTACTATCCACAACTTCTTCTCTAGTTGATAAAAATATGCCTGACCTGTGTATAAAACTAAAGGGACTAAAAACATTGTAACTGCTTGTATCTTGCTATTCATATCCATACAACAGAGCTTCCAATGTCCCATTTTTTTGTATTATCTGTTGTTTAGTCTCTTCCCACATATCCTTAGCTACCACACCAGAATCCTTTTTAATCCATACTCCTAAGTACTTTATCATGTCCTCATAAATATGGATATTGCTGAACCAATTTGTGTGTGGGTACATAATTTACAGTTATTGACTTTGTTTTAGCTTCATTAATTTTGTATCCCAAAAAGATTTGAAACTGCCTCAAATTGTTCCACAACACTGAAATGTCCTTTTCTGGTTTTATCAGGTATACAATAATATGTATCCTTGAATTTCAGAGTTTCTTAATTTCTTTGACAGTGGTTCTAAATGTAGTGCAGATTACAAAGGGGAAAGAGGACACACAGGCCTGGTTCCTCTGCTCAAACAGAAATTATCAGAGAGGGACCCACCCACTTCAATTTTCACCGCCAATCCCTCATATATCCTCGTAATCAACCTTATTATTTTAACAGGGAATGCAAATGCTTCCTTTGCCTTGATTGTAAACTCCCAGCTTACTCTCTCAAATGCTTTCTTTTTATCAAGACCTGTGATGATGTGAGGTATTGCCAGCTATGCCAGAAGAAGTAGGACAGTGGATGTGTAACATATGCCAGCACAGCTAGCTGGAATTTTGTAAAGAATTATATGTCATTTGTATATCAAACCGATTTATACAGATGCTTGTGTTGAAAATGTACTTGTAAAGTTGTTTGTGTTAAAAATGTACCAATACCAGGTCCTGACTGTATGGTACCTGATCAAATATATATATGTTTTAACAGAGGAAACTGGAAGAGAAGAGGTTAATTTCAGTCCAGCTCACTTTGAAAAATAGTAAGAAATTAAATTACTTAATTTAGCCCATAAACTTTGTATCTTACAGTTCTGAAAATAATTTATTAGCTCCTGCAGGAAGTGTGGAAGTGTTTATGGTTTTATAGCTTCCAAATGCTATAACAAATCTCAGCCAAGCTCTATCTGTGAGTATGGTAATACATATGTGCTAAATTTTAGTTCAGTTCCTAGCAATGGGGGTAGTATGGGAACCAGAAGTCAGATGACCAGAGGTACGTGATGTCATTCTTTAATCTAGGACAAAAATGGTATTTTAATACTAGATGAGACTGAAGTCTCATAGCACTCTGTTTTTGGAACCTGACAATGAAGGACCCTTCAACTACTTCATCTTGTGTTGCTCTAGTAAGTGACCAGGGAATAAGTAATTCTTTAGGGTCTGTATTAAATGAGCGAATGCTCAAAATAGTGAATGCTGATTTATCGACCCTTTAAGAGTGAAACCTGACAATCCCGAAGACATGGAACAACAATTTGTTTCCCAGAGAAAAAAATACCTGGGTCATTTTCGGGACTTTGCCATTTGCTCCACTGTAGTGCAATCTCGAAGTTGGTATATTTAAGGGATCTATATTATATAAACGAAGCATTAAAATGTCAACTCATCTTTGATTGACTCCTATTTCTCGAAGCTGCACAACATCGAACGGACAAATCATTGATTTCTTTCCAAGGGAAAGAAATTGGTTTGCCGTTCTTTCAAATCTGCCCTTTTCCTGACTGTAGTGCGATCTTGGAGTTAGTATATTTAGTTAGGGGTTATGTGGGGGGCAAAGCCCTTCACTTTATTTTGTGTTTTGACTTTGTGGAACAGTGATTTTTTTTTCCCTGGGAAAAAATTGCTGTTCCATGTCTTCGAGATTGTCAGATAAATAAAATATAGTGAGATTAGTTAAATAATGTTTTTCTGTGTCTGTGTGAATCTATTTATCTGTGTTTTAATATTTCCTGTGACTGAATCACTGGTGTTTATTGTAAGTAGATATTTAGCATTTCTGTGTTCTTTTATTAATTATTATTAAATGCATTTAAACTTTTCATTGTGACTGGTCCTTTAAGAGAATATTTATACCTTTGAGAGTACCTATATCTATTTGTTGACTCTGTGGCCACTCCTGAAAGCCTTACTGCAGTGGCCTAACACCATCA
Source organism: Protopterus annectens (assembly GCF_019279795.1). Taxonomy (NCBI): domain Eukaryota; kingdom Metazoa; phylum Chordata; order Ceratodontiformes; family Protopteridae; genus Protopterus; species Protopterus annectens. The sequence continues at coordinate 777,667,831 of NC_056748.1, forward strand.
TTTGTATTAGTGTTAATTTCACTCATTATAATTGGGTACCCTTGTAAAGGGCCTTAGAGTAGCTGGCATTGGAGTGTCTGGTGGCGGTGTAACTACCTTATAGTCTGGGCAGAAGGGGGCATAGCTAGTAAATCTGTGCCAGCCTTTCCCAGGGTGTGAGTGTGTGTGTGTGTGTGTGTGTGTGTGAAAATCAAATCTTGAACAGTGTGTGTGCCAGGTTCTTGGAGCAGGGACATGAAGCACAGGTTTCAGAGAGAGGGTGCTGAAGGACTTGGCTTGGGCACTGTGCTGAGGACTCAACTCTGCAGCTGTGCCACTGGGGATCTGAAGAGAGAGAGAGAGAAACATAGACCACAGAACGAGTGTGTTACCTATTTGCTTTAAAGGGGAATTGTGCTTGATGCAGAGAGCTGCATCAGGAAGTACTGTGTGTATCTATTTTTGTTCCAAGTGAACATCCCTTTCTCGTGTCAATGGTGAGGTTTAAGGCTCTTTAATTACGCGGGATGTCACAAGACCCACCAACAACAATGGTATTTTCTTGCATTCAGCTTCCCTCTGGATCATCAGTGTTCTGTTAATGTTGTCAAATGTATGCCTCCCCTTCACAAAACCACACTGATTCATGTCTATCAATTTTGGCATCACCTTTGCCATTCTTTCATCCATTATAGACATAAACACTTTATAATCAAGGTTTAGGATTGAAATGAGCCTGTATGAAGATGTATCTGATGGGTTTTTACCCTCTTTAGGTATTACAGCCACCACTGCTTTCTTCCAGGATATTGGTGCTTCTCATCCTCTTAAAATACTGTTAAACAAAACCTTCCAGAACTTTATCATTTTTTCCCTCATAGCTTTCAAACTTGCACAGGAATACCATCTATTCCTGGAGACTTTCGTGTTGATTGGTTATACATCATCATTTTAGCTCATGTCCTCCTATCCTAACTTTTAGTAATTGAGCCTCATCTCCCTCTAACCGTGACATATTTAATTCTTCAATAAACATTTCCATTTGTACCTTTTCTTGATCTCCATATTTCTGTGCTTTATACAGACCTTCGTAAAACTTCTAAAATATTTCTAATATCTCTACAGGATCTCTTGTTATCTTCCTTGTTATAGGCTCCCTAAGCTTGGAGACCACCCTTTTTACTTTCTGTTGCCTGAGTTGATACACTAAAAGTTTTTGTGCTCTGGCATTATCAAAAAGTATTTGCTTAACAGCAGTCTTTCTGAACTCATGCATATTATGGAGGGAATCTTCTTCTGTGAAATCCCGCCTGTTCTGCAGTACTTTAACATTTGTGAGTCCCCCTAAATAATTATTGTTGCTTCATAACCATATTTCTCTCTCTTTAATTTTGCCTGTATTTTTAAACTACTTTAATTTAGTCTACTCCCTAGCTATATTTTCAGAAGAATTTTCTTTCTTCTCTAATAACTCCCAAATAGTTTCCACTACCCATTCCTTAAATTCCTCTCTTTTCAACAGATAGGTAGGAAAGTGCCAGTGTCCCATTTTTATTTTATTACCCTGTGTTTTTATTTTAGTTTTTATTGGTGCATGATCTGAAATAGTTATTGGATGTGTATCAAAACTTTCCATTAAATGCACATGTTCCCGTGAAATGTATAGCCTAGCCCTGTTTTTGTATCTTGGGGAATAATATGTAAATTCTGTCAGAACTGCTACTACTGAATTCACATCTTCTATTCCAAATATTTTCTTAAATTTCTTCAAAAATCTCTACCCCCCTTTGTTATATTTTCCCTTCTGGGACCCCCGGACATATATTATCTGCTTTATCAGATTCTACTCCCCACCTACAAGTAATGTTCCCTGCTGAAAACTGATTATTTCTCCCAGAATTTTCTTAAGCTCCATTATAGCAATTTTGGGTGGAATATAAATACATGCCAGTGTAACCCCCCCCCCCTCCCCTGCCAGTAACACCTTAGTACTACATGTCTACCATTATCATCTTTTTTATCCTCTTTTATCACTAATGGAGCTCCTCTTGCAAGTAATAATAGTGTTTCTCTTTTCCTTTGTCCCAGGTATTCTGCTGAATAACCATCCTGAAAACCTGCTTTTGTCAAATTCACTTGCTCAGTTCTTTCCATATGTGTCTTCTGTAGCATAGCTATTTCCACTCTACATTTTTAATATAGTTCACTACTCTTTCTTTTTTGTATATATCCGTGAGACCATTAAAATTTAAAGATAATATTGAAAGGGTCATTATGTTAAAAAGTTATTATCCCCACCTTTTATTTGTAGCAGCTTTTTATTAAATATTTAGTTCCAGCTTTTGTGTTTCTTGTACACACTAATGTTTGTCAGATTGACCTTTTATACAGTTGTCTCTTGTCATATCCATTTGAGCCCGTCACATCTTACAAAACTTTGTTTTATTGAAAGCCCTCAAACAAAAAATAAATACACCCCAAAACCTATTAATTTAATATTAACACACAAAATATGTATATCTTCAGATATTGAAGTTTTACCTTCCTAATATGAACAATGGTCCTAAACTGACAGCTACACACACAAACTTTGGTTAACCTAAAAGGAAGGTTATCCATGCTAAGATGCATGGTACCGCCTGTACTTCTACTAAGTGCTGTTTGGTTTTATCTTATCTTTATTACTGTTCAAGATTGGGAAAACACTTGAATGATTTTAGAAAGCATTATCTCCAAGCCATTGAAAGAAAGTCATTAAAAGAAAGAAGTATTCTGTTTTTATTGTTGTTTATCAGATTGCCTCTGTGGAGACATGAGAACTGGGTACAGAGTTGCTTCTTCAAGAACTGATTTATTTGCTAGACAGTATTCTTTATTTGTTTTCTCTTAAAACTTGTTACTAGATCGAGCCAAGGGCCTTAATCCAGTCATTCCCCTATGCAAGAGTGAAAAAAGCACATCCATTTTTCTTGTATACTACTCTTTTGACCAGACACTTCTTCTCTTTTTTTATGTTGCAGTGCCTACATTTCTTAAAACCAAATAAGGAAAAAGGAAAAAAAACAGGGGCACTTGTTTACTCTAGTTTCCCCATTACACTCAGTCTTTCCTTCCTGTGCCCCCCTAAAATGTTCTTCCAAACATTTATGGCATGATGGTAGTGCATATGCTTGAGAGTCCCCTACAGGTTTTTAACAAAGTCAAAAAGTCCAATATTTCCAGGTTTTCTTGTTCTGTCATGTTTCACAAATATAATTAATGCGTTATAATCCCACAATTATTTGTCAGTTTCCAAGTTGCTAGTTTTATTCCTGTTGATCTCCATCTACCAAATCCAGTCTCTGCTTCATTTCCAGCATACTCCCGGTTGTTCTAGTCAACTCTTGTGCTTTTTTCTCTCTCAAGCATTTTCCATTGCAACATTGGAAAAGGTTTACTGACACAGTCTGTCTTTGATCTTTATTACCAGAAGAACAAGAAGCAGAATCTCCTGATGGTTTCATAACTTACTTTTTATTGGATAAACTTTTTCTATTCCCTCCTTAGCATGCTGTGCATCAAAAAAATGATTTTGCCCCTTCAGGAAAAAATATTCTGAAAAGAGCTGAGTACAGCAACTGGAGTATCATGCCTGCTTCTCAACATTCCCTGATTATTGGAATACATTTACTTCTCTTCTGCTTGGTGTACAGTGAGTAATCATTTTCCACAAACACTGTACTTTCTTCCACATTTAGTACTTTGCCCTTCTGCTACAGTTTTGTCAGAATCGACTCCTGCTGCTGGTAGGATCACATCCTTACTATTAAAGGTCTAGATTGCTTACTCATGGCCAGGTTTGGAGCATACACGTGATGTTCCCTTTCAGTTAACAACTCCTGCTGTGGAATACCAGTCCAGTTGCTTATTTGTGGTTTCATAAAATTAATACAGTCTGTTCCTTCCAGCTTCTCTGGTACAGCAGAAAATTTCAGGTTTTCCTCATGTGCTCTTTCTAATTCTATTCTTTTTTGGAACATCTCTTCTTGAGCAGTCTCATATTCAGCCAGCCTTTTCTTAATTTTGGCTGCTGATTTTTGCAGTTTTATCACTTCATCTGAATATATTTTTAAAGGTTCCTCCATTTTTTCCAGCTTTTTGTTATTTGAGTTGATATACTCCTTCAGTGTTTCATTTATTTTAATCAGCTATGAATACATTTTTGACTTATTTTTTTCCTCTAGGTTACGAGAAGTCGTGTCTTGCACCAACACTGGAGCTTGTACTGCTTTTTGCTGAACAGCTGCAGAATTCTTCCCAGTGTTTTTCCTCATGTTTTATGATTGATTTTCTTTCAGGATCTCTGAATTTCTTTTTTGCTGGCATCTAGGTAGTGCACTTACTAGGCAGTTACTGAAATTTACCCAAAAATACAACTTTACCGGCTCTCTTCCGAGTTTTTGTTTTCACACTGGGAGAGCTGACATTAAGTTGTTACTCAACGTGCAGCCATCTTGGAAGGCCTAGGTGGCAGTTTTTAATATTAAACCTTAGATGCAACATTTCTTTCTTAAAATAAAAATAAGACTGATTTTCTTCCTTACCAATTATTTTGGTGCAAGTCATGTTATTAGTATAACTTGTTTCACTAAATGTATTTCTGGTTCATCAAAGCATCCTTGAAATTTTTATTTCTTTTGTTCTGTCATTTATAGCTGCAGTATTACCAAGCAAACCTCTGCTTGTTTTGTAGCAGTCTCTTGTGCTTTTATGGTAGGTATGATGCACCTGACATATCTGTTAGGTGTATTTCATTGCCTGGTATGTATTCCATTTTCATATCATACAGCTGGGGATTAAGTAGGATCTTCAGTTTTGGATGTGCCTTGTAGAAAGACTTGATAAATATGCTTTGCAAAATTTAATGTCTGTGTCCACCTAAATTTCTCACATCCATACACAATTACCTATATATCCATTTCTACTTGAGCATGTAACTTTTATATCTCTGTATATGTTCTTAACCTATTGGTCTGTTGGTCTTGCAGGATCATGGCTCATGTACTTGTTTGACTGGCATCTAATTGTAACACTGATGTTTTACTCATATGCTAGTAGTACTTTACTGTTGATGTTCCTGTAACAACATTTTTGAACATTTCAAAACTCTCTGTGTTTATAGTTCCATTCTAAAGCATCATCTTCCACCAGTAGCTGCCTCTGTGGCACCGGTATATCAGGCTTATTGAATACAAACTTTGCAAGGTATTGCATCATTCCCGAAAAGCTCTGGAATGCTGTTTTGTATTATGGCATTTGATTAGCTACTCTGATTTATTCTGTATTTAGCTTGTCCCTCTGGCAGTAGAAGATGATTTGCTTTTATTTTAGTTAAAAGTATTCTGTCTTAAGCTATTCGTAGTTGTATCGATCTCTTGTCTTGCACACTAGTGCATCATTTTTTTTTTAAATATAGCAGCTGCTTGGAACACTTTTGGTACTATGGAAATATCAAACAGAACTTTAGTCTGTACCATTATTAAATATGCAAATTAGAACTTTCTTCATTTGATTTTCTCTGCTAGAATTCCTAGTTTGTATTTTGTACTGAAAATAGCTTTATTTTATTTTATTTATTTACATTTGTTAGCAGGGATAGTCCATCTGAGCTTGAACCCATTTTTATAGGAGGCCAGGAGAAAAGTTCTAGTAGAAACAGATCATAAAGCAGGCTTTTCATTTGCATTGCTGAGATCACTTATTTTTGGTAAGCTCTATAAACAGTGGGTAAAACTGTATTTTAGTCTTTGCCCATTGTGGATCAATGCAGATGTAAATATTGCCTTGTTTGTCAACAGTGGCCATAGTACTAATCAGTTATAGTGCTTTGAATTGCTTCTTAATGACATCTGACTTTTTTTCACCTCAACTTACACTTCTGAGAGATATTAGTGCTATTATTGGAGCATGTGTCACTGGCATAGCATCATGATTTAATTGTATATGTTATTCTTCTGGTAAAGTTCCCAGTGAATGAACAAATCAGCACAGTTATGCAAGATGTTATTACTTTGGATCTATGCAGTATTTGAGATGGCTTTGCAGTTATACAGCTGTTGTTGAGTGCGTACGGGAACACAGTATTTTTTGTGTCATCAAATTATGAATTTGTTTTCACTGTTCTTAGCTTATCAAAAGCCAGACAACCCAGAGATAATTTGCTGCCTTTAGTAAATTTGCAACAGGATTTTGAACTTCTTGTTTTTATATTCTCATGTCAGTACTTTTCACCCATTCATTAACTGTGTGCATGCAATTCTTTTTTTGTGCCTTTTAGCCCCAGTGCATTAAGCAAAGTATCTTCAGATCTAGTATTGCATTTTGCTCCTGTGTCTAGTTTAAATTTGACATTTTGCTTATTAAGGCTCAGCATTCCTTGCCAAGAGCCTGACTTACACTCTTGTCTTACAGTTTCTGATTCATTTTTAGACTTCAGTGCATCAACTTGATATTTTAGTGGTACCAGTAAACAGCTCATATGAGTTTTTTTCTGGTCAATAGCATACATGTTCATTTGAGCACATTCATATTCTATTTTCACAACTTTTTTTAAGTGGCTCTTCATACCACAGCATCTGGGAAAAAACAAAGTTTGAATATTGCAGTCACATGCACATAATAAACCATCAAACATAAGCACTGTTAGCTCCTATTTGCAGACAGTCATCTGTTTCGTATCACACAAGCCATGAACTCTATAGCATAACTGCTTCTCTGACCACTGTTTTTTTTTTCTTTTTTTGACATGATTGATGCTGATACTGGGGATATGGGCTGTCTGCACATGCTGCTGCATACAATTGCAAGTTCAATGGCTGATAACTAGAGAAACTTGTCAGACATTCACACTGGGAGGGAGGTGGCTTCTAGCACTGATGGGGAGGTCAGATAGACACCATGCAAGTCACCACTCACAAATCTGAGCATAGTAGTTGCTAGTAGATAAGCCATTAGGACTGTGTCTGCACAGGCTGTACTACAATTGTCCAAAGTACCATTGATAATCAGTTCATCAAGACCCCTTATCAGACCATTACATTCCAAAGTCTTGCAGCTGTTGGTTTGGAGACCTTTGCCACAGACTTTACACAGCCACAGCCACAGTGTTCCAGCTTTGCCACAAGTGTGTAGAAACATATTGTTTGCACTCTGTTAGCATCAGACATACTGAGAGTGCAGTATCTACAAACTCAAAGTGACCTGTGGAAATGTGGCTATCGCTTGTACTTCCTGATACAATGCGTACATCTTTTGTATTAGAGTACTGCAGTTCTGATGCATGATATTCTGTTTTACTTCTCCTTCTTATTGTCCTCTTAGTGAAGATGGAGTTCCATTAAAGTGCCATTCTGTATCCACATTGCCAGGATATTTTAGCCTTCATCATGGTGCAGCTGTAATTGTTGTATGCCAACATGTGCCAATTCATGTTATGCAGGGTATAACCATGGGAAATACTTCAGCTGCTGCTTGTTGCAGTGCACTACTTGAGGCATCCTTGAAGCAGAAATGCGTGTTTAAATGTGAAGACATGTACTTTGTAATTTTAATGTGTCTACTGATGTTTTCTGTTGTAGGATTACTGTGGCTGGTTTGTTGGTCTTTGCACCAGTGAATTGCCATGGCTGTAATGTGTATACCACACTGACTAGCATGTGAATATGTGTTGTAGAAAACAACCAAAGCAGATGTGGAGACCATGCATGTTTCCAGGATGTTAAGCAAAAAATTAAAAAAAAAAAAAATTTTGCAGGTGTTATGGTTGCATGCATATTCATTTCCAGAGTGTTGTAATAAGGAACTCTGAGGGATAGTCAATATAACAGTAAATCTTGATTGGTTTAAACATCTTCTGTTTCATATGATCCAACTTAGATTTTTGTATTAGTGGCTCTTCCATACGAGGAACAATGCAGATGCTGTACCTTTGAATGTTATGAACCAGAGTCAATGTAAGTTCATTTTATTCTCACTCTCTTTAGCTCATCTTGCTGTCTGAAATATATGATTTCTCAATCATGTAGATGAAATTACTATTCCTAAGTGGTTTTACCTTCACATTGTTTTGTTTTTAGATAAAAAAATGTAAGATGTTATAATGTTTTGGGAAGGTGAAGAATTCTGGTCTTACCTTCAAGGAAGTGAAGTTAATCTTCTTCTCCTGGACTTGTAAATAAATGTGCTTGTGATAGAGAATGGTTAAGAATTGCTGTATCCAATATTTAGTGCAAAATCTTGCAAAGTTTCTATCAAATTTAATAAAGCAAGTATACATAAGTATTTTAAAGCTGTCATCATAGCTTACTGAAAACATTGAAGTATTTACAGAAAAAAATCCAGAGAAAGACATTCCTTTTCCTAAAAGTTAGAGGATTCAGTGGAGATGAGCACAAGTGGTGATGAAATGAATGAAAAGAAAAGAGCAAATAGCAAGTATGAAAAAGGAGTTAATAATTCATTACTAAATGCTTGTTAGCACACATTTAAAATATAGGTATTAAGCATCTAGCATCTATTGTATGTAGTGTATGCAAATGTTTGCATTAATATTTTGGGATTGTGTGACATGAATTGAAAGCTTATATGAAGGTACATGGGATCTAACCTGACAGCTTCAAATATATTTATAGCTGTTAAGTTGTTCCATTTTGCAATAATGCATAAAAAGTTATGTACTCACCATAATGTTCCATCTGAGTAGCTCTTCATTTGTCTTCAACCTGTGGGTTCCCGGATCCAACTCGGATCTGACTCGGCCACATATCCAGCATCTAATCTAAGCTCAAAGCTCCTCTCCTTACTCATAATGCTCCTGTCTCATTCCTCCCTTCAGATCGAGTTTGCAGCCCAATCCAGTACCATCACCCGACCCGAGAGATTTGTCAGTACAAGAAACCAACAACAAGGGTAAGAGACACCCTACGGAGACCATCTCTCTTATTAGGAGGCACCAACAGTTCACACAAGGCCGGGGGAAGGAGGGAGGGATGACTGAAAACAAATGAAGAACAACTACTCATATGGAATGTTATGGTGGGTACATAAATTCTTTAACTGAAGTAGTTGTCTTCATTTGGTTTTCAACCTGTGGGACAGAGTCCCCAGCTACTAGACTCTTGGGAGCCGCTCATGGAAGGATATTCTGGAGCACAGCAGAGCCAAAGGATGCCCTGTTCCTGGATACAGTGTCCAATTTATAATGTAAGATGAAGGTATGGGATGAGGACCAAGTGGCCACAGAACAAATATCTAATGAAACTCTGGACCATAAAGCTGCTCAAGTGGCCAGAGTCCTGGTGGAATGTGCTTTCACCAACTTGGCGAGGAAATCCCCCTGGCTGAATATGCCCGAATGATACATTGAGAAATCCAATGGGCGATGGAAACTTTAGAGATTGGTTTCCCTAAAAAGGTTTGGAGTAAGAAATGAACAGTTGGTCAGATTCGCAAAAGATTTTTGTCCTGTGCAAGTAGAAATGTAAATGTCTGTGAACGTCTGCTAAATGCAATTTGTATTCCCCCTTTGTTTTGAAAATTTGGAAAGAAGACTGGGAGATTGATTACCTGATTAATGGTCTCTGAAGCTACTTTAGGTAGAAAGGATGGACCCTGTCCTTATGAAAAAACATATAAGGGGCTTTGATCAATAGAGCTTGAAATTCCAAAACTCTCTCGGCGGAAGTAATGGCAACCAGAAAGGCAGTCATCCAGGATAGAAATTGCATATCCACTGAAGCTACAGGTTCAAATGGAGGCAAGACTAAAGCCTGAAGTGCTAGGGTAAGATCCCATGGTGGCATAGGGTCCTTTACTGGAGGTTGAAGAAGAAAGGTACCTTTGAGGAAGGCCTTAAAAGCTTTGAAGATGCTAACGAAGCCATATTATCCCCCACATGATAATTAGAGATTGCAGCAAGTTGAACTTTGACTGTAGAAAAACTGGCACCTTGTTGAAAAATTCCAGTTAAAAATTCCAACACCGCAGAAACTGGAGCCATGAAAGGATCTAATGCATGCTGAGATGCCCAGATAGAAAAACGTTTCCATTTGCTGGAGTACACATTTCTGGTGGAAGACATATGAGCTGCCACCAAAATTCTTTTGACGGGAGAGGATAATCCAGGAGTTCTGTCTATCATGGAAACTGGAGCAGCCAAGCACTGAGCTTTAGACTGTCCAGGAAACTGGAGCAGCCAAGCACTGAGCTTTAGACTGTCCAGGTCTGGATGGGGAATCCCTGAGGGATGATAGGTGAGATCTGGAACTGGATCTAACGTCCATGGTGGAATCCACCAGATGAGACTTCAGGGAGGGAAACCAGACTTGGCGGGGCCAGAGTGGTGCAATGAGGATGACTAAGCTCCCCAGCCTGTGAGCTTTCTGAAGAAAGAGGATGATAAGCATACAGAAGACTGGGGGCCAAGCATGAATCAGTGCGTCTCTGGGGGCGTCCCCTGAGGGGGGTTCAGAGTGAAGAACTCGCAGCATTTTGCATTGGAAGGAGAGGAGAAAAGATCACAGCAAGGCTGACCCCACTTGTGGCGATCTGTTCCTCTACTGAAGGATTCAGAGACCACTCGTGTGGAATCAGAATAGATCTACTGAGTCTGTCCGCTAGAATGTTGGACCTCTCTGGAATGTGCATTGTCACCAGAAAATGGCTGGTGGAGATCGCCCATTCCTATACTCTTATGGCCTCGCCACAAAGGGGATATGGTCTGGTTCCCCCTTGTTTGATGATGTACCAGACCACTGACATAATTGTCGGTCTGGACAGCAATCGTTCCTGAAGGAAGATGGGCATGGATACCCTGCAATGCTAGAAGAACTGCCCTCCTCTCCAGGACATTGATATGCAAATTGGTTTCATTGGGAGACCACGTACCTTGAACTGTCCATCTGATATTGTTAATCTTCATTCATTCCTTACGCTTGGGTATCTGTTCCGACCTCGGAACTGAGCCGGCCATTTTCCAAGCTCACGTCGGCTTCAAACTCTCAAGCTAAACTCTTACCCACAATCCCCCTCTCCCTGTTACCTCAGATTTTGTTTGCCGCGTTGCCATTCGGTCGTGTCAAGCTACTTCTCTTGAGTTAAGTACAGTTATTTGTTGTTTAATAGTCTTTCAGATTACTTTTCTGTCAGAAAAGTTCATATTTCATTGTCTCTTACCCTATCGCATCTAGCATACATATTTTCTTCAGGTTTTTCTACTCTTTTCTTTACCCTTTTACCGCGAGGTATTCTCTCTTTACCATCGTTGGTAATCCTTCCCTTTTTCCTCTTACCTTCGGGTATTCTCTTTTGTACCATTGCTGGTACATTTTTCTATTAATTAATTTGCTGTCATGACAGATAAGAAAGGTAGTCTGGGGTTTAAGCGGTGTTCTGATTGTGGACACAAACTACCTACTTCTGATGCACACGCTTTGTGCGTGTATTGTTTGGGGAAGTCCCACTTGTCTGTTGATCCGCCCTGCACTATTTGTGAGAACTTTTCAAATAGAACCTTGTTGGAAAGGAAAAACAAGCTGTTACTGAAGGTACTTCTTAAATCTGCCTTTTCAGAGGCTATTTCTGGGTCGGAGGCCTCAAACCCTCCTAGAGCCCATAAGAAAATCTTGGATATTCCTACCAAGGCTAAATCTTTGCCTTCATCCCCGGCTGGGGACTCCCGCCAACCAAAACCTAAAAAGGCTAAAGTTTCAGCTCTGAAGCTCACTCAGTCAGCCCCAGTGCTTTCAGTGCCTAGACCTTCGGCACCGAGGCCTTCGGCTCCATTAGTGATCTCGGCTCCGTCTTCTCCTGCAGCCTTCACTATATCAGCACCGAGGGTCTCCTCAGTTCAGACTGTTACCACTGTATCGGCACTGACAAGTTCAGTCAGCGCAGACCTTGACCACATCGGCTCCAAGATCTTCCTCGGAACCGATGCCTTTATTGTTGACTCCAGTTTTGTCAGTTCCAGCTTCAGTACCGACAACCACATCGGCACCGATCCCTGTGTCGGTGCAGACCATGACCTCGGCACCGATTGACTTCTTTGGTGCAGACACCCGTAGTCCAGTCTCTCTTGGCACCGTTGTCCTCGGTGCGGGCGGGTGAGATGGGCACCGAGTTTGCCTCTTCTCTGGACAGGACTGTTTCTCCCTCAGTCTCCGTGAGGTCCACTAGAAGCCTTTCCTAACATGATGTGTTGCGTCTTGTGGATCAGGTGCTCTTGGCCAGAGGTATCCCACCTCTCAGGAACTATCCTTCCTTGAGAGGTGATCATCCGTCTCCAAAGACCCCTTCTTATTCTCCTCCTTCATTGCCTTTGAAGTCCATGGATATAGCACAGTCTTCCCCTTCTGCGGTTCTCTTTATGGATCTCACTAAGGAACCGCAGTTGCCTTCGTGGCAGGAAAGTTTTGCTACGACCCAGGATGTCAGTTGTAACATGCATAGTTTGCTGCTTCACAGCCATCCAGGGACTCCGGGTCGGCAGGCTGAGCCACCTAGGGTAGGGGTGACCCCTGTCCTAGACATGCACTCCTCTTTAGGTGGACCAGCCTTCCAACTGATGGAGAAGGCTTTCGCTGCTGCTGGCGATACTGGACTGTCTATACCTCCGCCCTCCTCTGGTACACTGGTTTCAAAAGTCGCAACTAGCCGACACCGGGTGCAAGGGCCTCAGGACATATTCCCACAGGAATCCCCTTTTCCACAGTCTTCTCCAGCTTCTCCCACTAAGGAGTTCCACCGGAAAAGTTTGTGTAAGAGGAAGCACATGGACTCCACAGAGGAGTCCTTCACTGAAGACACAGATTTCGATGAGGGGGAAGGATCCCCCCCGGTCACCCTCTGAGGTATTCTTTGATATCCTCGAAATCCTGAAACAGAGAGGTGACTGGCAGTCCTCTAATCCGACCTCTGAGGAATCTGTGTTCCTGCAGGCCTTTCACGCCCAGCCCCCTATCTCCTGGGTTACTCCACCTGCCGATGAACTTGTCTGGCTTATCGTGCAGCGTGCTTGGAAGGCTCCTGATACTGTCTAAGCTATTCCCTGGAAGCCAGGTAAGATTTTGTCCCCTCCTGCTTCGGATCCCCATTGGTCCAAAGGTCTTCCTGTGGATGCTTTGGTGGTGGCGGCTGTAACAAAAAAGTATCTGGCAGAAGAAGAAAGCCAGATTGTCCATCTGCCTAACAAAGAGTCCCGGGCCCTGGACAGGATAGGGAAGCACACCTTTGCTTCAGCGACTTTTAATATCAGGTCCCTGAATTATATGGCACACTTTACCAGGCTTCAAAGGGATCTGATTTCTGAGCTCTGTGAAACCTTGGCTGGTGCCGTGTCTGATGAGGTCCATGACAAAGTGGCCTCTCAGCTGGCCACCATTGAATCAATATCTAACTCCTCTATGCGACTGATATCTCACGCATCAGGAGCCGCAGCTAGAGCAGCGGGTTCAGCTGCGGTCTTGAGACGACACGCCTGGATGCTCTTGTGCAGTTTCGCGAAACCCTTTAAGGCTTCCTTTCACTCCCATTGAGGCCTCCCGTTGTTCAGGCCCAAAGTTAAAAGCACACTGGCCAGATGTGAACAGGACGGTAAGACCCTTTCTGCCGTAGGTGTCTGTTATTCTTCCCCTCAATGTGCTTTCTCCCAAAACCAAAAGATTGGGAAGATATGGTTCAAGAAATCTCAGGGTCCTTTCCGTGACACACAGGCTGAGTTCTCCCTTAGAGGCAGAGGGGTAAACTCACAGGGAAGACACTCCTTTCGGGGCAGAGGGGGTCCGCGTAACCAGGGTTCCAGGGATTCTTTCCCTGGTCAATCCTACCAGTGCTGCTGAAGAGCGACCCAACTCCTTTCCTCTGGAGGTGATTGGGGGATGTTTCTCCTTGTATCCTTCTGCTTGGCTAACCATCACCACCGATTCTTGGGTATGAAGGATTATAACCAGATTTTATCATATCCCCTTTGATCTTTGTCCTGCCCCTTCATAAAACCTTCCCGACGTTCCACCCAGTCAAATGAAAGAAGCATCACTAGAGATAGAAAAGCTGCTAAGAAAGCGAGTCATCCAAATAGTCCCTCCAGACCAGATAAGATCTGGATTCTACTCAAGACTATTTTTGGTGCCAAAGAAAACCGGGGACTGGAGACCAATTTTGGATCTCAGTGTACTGAACAAGTTTGTGAGAGTACAAAAATTCCGGATGGTCACAATTCAGTCTATCCTCCCACTTTTGGAAAAAGACGATTGGATGTGCTCGATAGATCTTCAAGATGCGTACTACCACATAAAAGTGGACAGGCCATCAAGAAGATTTCTGCACTTCCGTGCAGGAGCCAGTCACTACCAGTTCAGAGTACTGCCCTTCGGACTCTCTACAGCCCCCAGAGTGTTCACAAAGTGCATGGCAGTTGTCACAGCTCACTTGCGACTTCAAGGATTCCAGGTGTTTCCATACCTAGACGACTGGCTCATTTCTGCCCCCACCAGACATCTACTGGAAGAAGCCCTGGCATACTCTCTCCTCGCTGCTCAAAGGCTAGGCATAACCATAAACTGGCAAAAATCCAATCTCACCCCATCTCAGTCGACGGAATTCATAGAGGTTATCTTGGACACAAAGAACCGCAGAGCTGCCATTCCAGAGCACAGAATTCTAAGGATAGAGCAACAACTGATTCCAATCCTTTCAAGGGAGAAATCCACGGCTCACTTGGTTCTACAGCTGTTGGGGTTCCATGGCAGCCTCCATCACCATTGTTCCCCTGGCCAGGTTTCACATGAGGCTTCTACAATGGCTACTGCTTACCCAATGGTATCCTTTTCAGCATCCTGTTTCAGCCATGATTCGAGTAACCCACAGGTGCAAACAGGATTTAAATTGGTGGATGACACACAATCTGTCACAATGGTCTCGCCCCTTCTTCCCCCAGCAACCCAAGGCCACAGTGACCACGGACGCCTCCCTGATGGGGTGGGGGTGGGGGTGCTATGTCAGGGACAGACAGTCCAAGGCACTTGATCTGAACTGGAGGCCCATCTGCATATAACCGTTCTAGAGCTGAGGGCGGTGCTTCTGGTGTTGCAAGCATTCCATTACCTGCTGCCGTCTGGGACAATTGCAATTCAATCAGACAACATGGCGGTGGTCTGGTACATCAACAAGCAAGGTGGAACCAAATCTTGCCCCCTTTGTCGAGAGGCCATGAGGATATGGCAATGGGTGATGGCTATCAACCGTTTTCTTCTAGCAACGCACATTCCCGGGAGTTCCAACGTGATAGCAGACAGACACAGCAGGTGCATTCTTCAACCTTATGAGTGGTCCCTGAATCCCTTGATAGCGGCGGAGATTTTCCACTGCTGGGGCCGTTCTTGCTGCGACCTCTTTGCGTCCCCGACCAACTACAAATGCAGCAACTACTTCGCCCTGATTCCCCCTCCGGGACAGTCACTCAGGGACGCTCTATTTCACGACTGGCCCTCGGGTCTTCTTTATGCATTTCCACTCTTTCCTCTCATTCCCCACTTTCTGAAGAAAGCCCGCCGGTTGAAGAGCAAGGTGATCCTCATAGCACCATATTGGCCTCGATAGATTTGGTTCCCCTTCCTTTGGCCTCACCTTCTAGATCGACCATGGATTCTCCATCCAACCCTAGAGTTGATCTCACATCCACAGAACCTGATTCATCCCAACTTGAACAGCCTGAAGCTCATGGCTTGGCTACTCCAATTCCCTTGATTGCCAGGCAGAATGATCTTTCTTTACCAGTACGTGATATTCTCATTGCATCTCATAAGTCTTCCACTAGAATTACTTATCTGAGCAAGTGGAAAAGATTTACCTGTTGGCTGAAAGATAAACAAGTAGATCCCTTCTCAGCACCAGTGTCAATAATACTAGACTATCTGGACGACCTTTTTCAATCGGGTCTTTTGGCCTCTACCATTAGAGTTCATTTGGCTGCAGTTTCTAATTTTCATGAGGGTGTCCAAGATTCCTCTCTTATGTCCCACAAATTGTGCAAGACCTTCATAAAAGGTGTGAATCATCTGAAGCCACCTTTTACAGAACCTATTCAACCATGGGATTTATTATTAGTTCTACAAGCTCTGACAATGCCACCTTTCAAACCTGCCTCTTCTTGCGACCTCAAGTATTTGTCATGGAAAACCTTGTTTTTGGTTGCCATTACTTCTGCCAGACGTATTTCTGAGCTTCAAGCACTATGTATCAAGAGTCCATACTTGATTTTTCATAGAGATAGAGTGTCTCTGAGAACTAATCCATCTTTTCTGCCTAAAGTGATCTCTGAAATGTCCATTAATCAAGCCATTGAATTGCCAGTTTTCTTTCCCAATCATTCAAACAGAGGAGAGTATTGCCTACATACCCTAGATATCCACAGGCAAATTCGTTTTTACTTAAATAGGACTAGGCCCTTTCATAAATCTGACCAGTTATTTTTGGCTTTTTCTGGACCTAGATTAGGATCTGCTGTTGCTGAGTTCACATTAGCTAGATGGTTGAAGGACTGTGTGACCTTCATTTATACACAATGCAATATCTCATTGCCTACTAACATGAAAGCTCATTCAACAAGGTCGGTGGCAACTTCTGCTGCCTTTCATGCCAGAGCTTCCTTACATGACATCTGTGCAGCTGCAACTTGGGCTACGCCTCATACCTTCATCAATCATTACAAAATGGACTTGGTCTCCAGGGGAAGAGCATCTTTCGGTTCTATGGTGCTCAGGAATGTCCTTCCATGAGAGCCTCCCAGGAATACAGGTAGCTGGGGACACTGTCCCATGCGTAAGGAATGAACGAGGATTAACAATATCAAATAAAGATTTATGTCTTAAAAAAAAAAAGTTCCATCTGTATTGTTGATCCTCGTTCAGTCATTACGACTTTCCCTCCTTCCCCCTCCTGTGGTTTCTAGTGGATCTCACCATCCATTTCTTTTAGGTTATTTGACCAGAGGTAGCCTCTACCTTCTTTGACTTGCAAACTCAATTTGAGGTAACAGAGAGGGGGATTGTGGGTAAAAGTTTAGCTCGAGAGTTTGAAGCTGACACGAGCTTGGAAAATGGCTGTCTCGGTTCCCATGAGTAATGACTGAATGAGGATCAACAATACAGAGGGAATGTTATGGTAAGACATAACTTCTTTTTCCCGAGCAGTGCCCCACCACATCCCAGCTGGGGGGTGTCCATAGTCACAGTGGCCGTGGGAGAAAGGGACGTCCCCAGACCAGGTTCGAAGAAAGAATCCACCACCGAAGAGAGTCCCTGCACACTTCAGAGATTCGGACAGGGTGAGTCAGTGAAAGATCTAATGGGGACAATTGTACCGAAAGTGTCCACTGAAGGAGCCGTATGTGAAGACGTGCCAAGAGCAAGAGATCGATTGTGGCTGCCTTGGACTCCCAATGCCCTTAATACTATTTCTGCTGTCGAGACTGAGTTTGAAGAATGCAAAGAACATGTAGCTTCAGACTGCGTATTCTGTCTAGAGTAAGAAACACACTGGTTCGAGTTGTCTAATCGTGCCCCAGTGAAGTCTGTTTGGACAGGGGTCAGAGATGATTTGTTGAGATTGATGGTAATGCCTAACCTCTGGGGTACAAGAAGAAAGGAATCCCTCGCTTGACAAAGTTGATGCCTGGAAGGGGCAGCGAGGAGCCAGTCATCCAGGTAGGGAAATACCTGAATGCCCTGTAGTCTCAGGTGAGCCAGTACTACTGACATCACTTTGGTAAATGCCCTGAAGGTTGTGGTGAGACCAAAGGGGAGTGCTCTGTACTAATAAAGATTGGCTCCCAGCCCAAAGCGGATAAACCTCTGAGAGCATCTGTCCATCTTGACATGATAGTATGCATCCTGGAGGTTGATCGAGCACATCCAGTTGTTCTCCTGCAAGGAAGGGCAGGATAGATTGAAGGCTGACCATCCGGAATTGCGCCTTGCCCACAGACTGGGTCAAGGTGGATAGATCCAAAATGGATCGTAGGTCCCCCATTTTCTTTGTCACCAAAAAGAACCTTGAATAAATACTTGATCTGGAGTGGTCTGGGGAGATTGGTTGGATGACTCGCTTTCTTAACAGCTTTGCAATTTCCAGTGCTGCATCCTTCCTGTGCACAGGTGGAATGTCCGGAAGGTATTTCAGCGGTGCAGGTGGCTTGAGGAAGGGGATTGCAATATCTCTGGATATAATTCATAACACCCAACAATCTTTTGTGATGAACTCCCACTCCATTAGGTGCACCGAAACACGGCCCCCGACTGCCTCCAAAGATGAGCAGTCAGGCAACACTTCCAGATTGCTGAGCGGGTCTGTCTGAGAAAGGTTCTCGAGACCCATAATTTCTCAGGCCCCCTCTGCCTCTAGGGCGACCTCAATCAAAACCCCCTCTACCCCGGAGGAAGGTGAGTCATGAGTGTCTCGGGGAAAATTCTGAGATTTCTGAAACCACATCTTCTTGGTCCCTCTCTGATTCCTAGAGAAGGATCATTGAGGGACCGAGAAGCGGATCCTGATGGTAGACAGAGTATTCCCATCCTTCTCACTTGGAACTAAAGTCTCACGTACCGACTTCCCAAACAGGGAAGAACCATTGTACGGGGCATTGGTAAATGACGTCTTGAAAGATTCCAAAAACTGACAGAGCCAGGCTTGTTACCTGATGGCAACACCTGTACCAGCTGCCCTAGCAGCTCCTTCGGTTGAATGGGAGAGGAGGCGCATAGAGATGTTCACAACTAATTTTAGAGTGGCCATACAAGTGGAGAAAATCTTATTGTCCTCCATCGACATGGACTCCAGGGTCGACTCAGCGATCTCCTTAACTAGGTCTCGCTGCAGCCAAATCACATGTGCCATGTAACTCGGCACCCAAACAGAGAAGGTCACCGAAGAGTACACCCACTTCCCGAAACAGTCCATCGCCCTTAACTCTCGGTCAGGAGGGTGGACCACCACCATGGCATCAACGGGGGATCCCTTGTTCCAAGATAATCTATCTGAGGAGGGGCTCAAGACCTTATCCGGATGTTTGTGAATGGACTCCACAGTGTCCGGTTCCTTCCATGCCTGAGATGTAATGAGATCGAAAAATACACTGCATAAACCAAAAAAACAACAAAAAACAGAAAGCTAGAACCACTGAGGCTGGAAATAAAATGTAGCAATAGCACAAGTAGTGTCCAAAGCGTTTATCGGTGCTTCCTGGTACCTCGGCTTGAAAGCCTTCAAGGGAATAATTCTCACACCATACAGAAACATCTTGTATACAAATTTAAAGAATTAATTAACTAATTATTACATAATTTCCTCAATTCCAAATAAAGACTTTCGGCTTTTCCCAGTTATGAGTCGCCACAGCGGAACTCCAGTCCGCTCATGATTGGCAGTAGATTTTTACAGTGCCAAGTTAACTGCCTGATGCCCAGTCTTCAACGAAGGCACGCCCATTCACGCTCGCACCTACTTGCATGTCTGTAATGTCACTCGACCGCGGGGAGGACATGCAGACTCCACACAGAAGGTGCTCCAGCTGAGAATCAAACTGGAGAACCTCTTGCTGTGAGGCGACAACGCTAACCGCTGCACCACCATGGCAGATTTCCTCAATTCCAAATACCGTCAACCAATTAAGTGGAAAACTCCAAAGCTTAATCCTTCATGAGCAAAGCTGCATGTACCACCCAACACATAAAATATATGATTATATTTATCTTTGGCACCCAAGAGTGTAACATATTAAAATGTATATAATATTCTAAACATAAATTCATACTCTGCAATATTGCACTACCATCTGTTGTTAAAAATAAAACTAACTATAAGAAAATAACTTATACAACCCTTATATTAAGAAAAAATATTATTAAATTCCTGATTTAAACCCTTGGGATATAAGGTTTTGTTTCTAATTTTAATAAATTGATCAACAATTCCTCTCCCTGTTTGCAAAGAGGTTTGGCCAAAATACTAAAAAATAAACTGGCATCCAAACCACCATGAGCTGTGTGGAAATGATTTGCCACAGGATTTTCTATTCTACCATGTGTAATATCACCCAAGTGTTCCATAATACGACACTCTACCATTCTCTTAATGTCGTATGTACCATTTTGTGGGTGTACACCCACAACCAATGATGTATACAACCCCACAGGATTGGCAATTGAAGATGTTCATAGCCTTGTACTTTCTACCATTAATGCTACCCCCATCCAAATGTCTTACTGTACCACAAACTTTACACCTTTCAGAAGAATAACAGCCTGTTCGGGTATGCTCTCCAATAACTTTCTTCAAATGTAATAACTCCTTTAGATTTAAAAACCTACTGTATGAAAATGTTATTCTTTTGGGAAACAAATTTGGATCATCACATACCATAGGCCAAAACCTCTAAATAATTTCCCTCAAAACATTAAAAAAAGGAGAATATCTAGAAGCAAAAATATCCTGTCCTCCCTATCTGATCTGACTGTGCTGGTTGCTCCTAACCTTGGTCTACCCCATGTATTGTTAAAAAAAAGTACATGCCATTGTCACAGAGTTCCCAAATCTTTTTTCAGCCCTGTCAAGAACAGCAGGAACATATCCTCTCTCCAACAGCTTATATCTGACTTTCTGAAATTCCTCATCCAAAGTACATTTGTCACAAGTATTATTAAAAATGCGATTGTATTCTCCATATGGAGTGAAGAAAATCTTCTTGTCCTCTGCCAACATGGACTCCAGGGTTGACTTAGCGATCTCCTTAACTAGGTCTCACTGCAGCCAAATCACGTGCCGTGTAATTCAACGCCTGAACAGAGAAGGTCACTGAAGCGTACACCCGCTTCCCGAAACAGTCCATCGCTCTTGACTCTCGGTTAGGAGGGTGGACTGTAGAGCTCTCCTGAGCGAGCTCCTTCCTAGTGGCAGCTACCACCACCATGGCATCATTGGGAGATCCCTTGTTCCAAGATAATCTAAGGGGGGGGCTCAAGACCTTATCCGGATGTTTGGGAATGGGCCCCACCATGTCCGGTTCCTTCCACACCAGAGATGTAATGAGATCCACTAAGGGATCTGCAGAAGGGAATATCCAGGAAGTAGAGGGTCTAGCACCAAATGCCTTGAGGAACACCGATTCGTCCAAGGTGGGTTTTTGAGCAGACCACCCCCCTCGCTGGTGAAGGATTTCCATGTGGAGACATCTTCAGGGGGTGACCGGGGGAACCTTCCCCTTCCTCCAAATCAGTGTCTTCAGTGAGAGACCCCGACAGGGAGTCTAAGTGCCTCCTTTTGCATGTATGTTTGCAAGGAATCTCCTCAGTGGGGATCTCTAGGGAGGACTCGTCAATGTCTTGCTGTTCCCAAGCAGGAGTGCCCTGTGGCAAAGTAGTGGCAGGCTGTCCCTGAGATGACAGAATGGCTGGAACCACACCAGAAACAGAGGATGTCAGGGCAGAGTCTGAAGATGAAATGGTCAGTGGTCTTGAAGAAATCGAAAGAATCCTCTCCACATTGAAAGCTGAAGGGGAACGGACATCCTGAGAGATGACAATAGGAGCCGTCACCCTCTGATCCAATGGTGGAGTTAGAGCCAAACCTCCAGGAGCTGCGATACCCAGGGAAACGCTGCACTCTGACACACACACAGCAGGCAGCAACCCCTCAGATCCGACACCGAGGCTATGGCTCCGAGAGCTTGTTGGATTCAAATCAGTTGGATCCGACCTGCTCAATGTCATAGCCAGTGTCAAGGTACCATTGGCGCTGGCCCCTTGACCCCGAGAGCCTCAGATCCAAGGGCTCCAAAACTGAAGTTTGGATTAGAGAAAGAGTAATCAGGGTGAAAAAGAGTTGCGTTCTCCCTGCTCTGGAGGGAGAGGGGGCAGTTAAGACTCCCATCTGTATAAGGGTATGGATGAACTTCCACATCATCTTTGCTAAAGCTCTGGGTGGAGTTGGAGGAAGAGGTTACTGACACCAGCCTTTAGGGGTGATGAGGAGAAGCCTGAGCCGACGACCGAATCCAGGGCTCCTCCAGCTCTGGAGAAAACTGAGGGGAATGGAGCTGGGGAGACTCTGGTCTCGGAGCCGACCTAACTTTAGGTAGTGGTCCAACCGAAGTTGAGCTATCCGGGGATCGCTTCTTTGGCCTCTCCCATTTAGATGCTTTGTCTCTATCTCCTGGCCTCTGGGTGGAAGTTTGAGTCCCAGAGGCCAGGGAGGAGGCAGAGGCAGAAGCCGGGAGCACATGGACTTGAGTCCCCAAAGACGGAAGAAGGCCCTTAAGAATGAGTTTGTCCCTCCTGTCCTTAAGTGCCCAGGGATTAAACCCAGCGCAGATGGAACAGGAGGTTTGGAGATGGGCTGCCCCAAGACACACTACACACCAAGTGTGGCCATCATCTGGGGAGTGCTTATGGCCACACACTGTGCATTTCCTAAAGCCAGGTTTGGAAGCATCAGACATGTCCCAACCTCAGGCCCAGCAGACTCACAATCACACAGACCACACATGCAAGGGGAAAGAAAGAGAGTTTTTTTTTTTTTTTACACCAGCAGAAACATGGTGGGGAGGTAGAAGGAAGAGAAAGGTAGGTAGAGAGAAAAAAGGGAAAGATTTGCACTGAAACAGCACATACCAAAACTTTTATCGTAGAGAGCTCGGGTCACTATGTAGACACGTAGCACGGCAAATGAGATCTGAAGGGGGAAGTAGGAGACAGAAGCATTATGGATAAGGGGAGGAGCTTTGAACTTGGATCAGATGCTGGATATACGGCTGAGTCGGATCCGATTCAAATCCACGAACCCACAGGTTGAAGACCAAATGAAGACAACTACTTCAGATGTGTATTTAATAAGCTTGTCACAACAGAACATATTAATATCAAAATGAAGGTAAAATATAAACTAGAAAAATTAATGTCTTATAGAAGTGGAGTTGCAAAGATACTTAATTTATAAAAATTGTGTTTGTATTTTGGATATATAAAACCTTATTATAGGTGATATATTGTGCATGCAAAAGACGAGATGGAAGGGGAGTAAGGCCAGGTGTATCGGATGCAGGTTAAAATTTTTCTGTCATGGTGTGGATGGGAGGAGAAATGGGGTAGGGGTTATCCTGAAGGAACAGTATGCCAAGAGTGTTTTGGAGGTGAAAAGACTGTCAGATAGAGTGATGTTTATGAAGCTGGAAATTGATGGTGTGATGATGAATGTTGTTAGTGCATATGCTTTACAAGATGGTTGTGCAGTGGATGAGAAAGAAAAATTTTGGAGCGAGTTGGATGAAGTGTTGATCAGTGTACTCAAGGGTGAGAGACTGGTGATTGAAGCAGATTTCAATGGACATGTTCATGAAGGGAACAAAGGGGATGAGGAAGTGATAGGTAGGTATGGTGTTAAAGACAGGAATGGAGAAGGGCAGATGGTAGTGGATTTTGCGAAAAGGATGGACATGGCTGTGGTGAATACGTATTTTAAGAAGATGGAGGAGCATAAGGTCAGGTACAAGAGTGGAGGAAGATGCACACAGGTGGATTATATCCTATGCAGGAGGGCCAGTCTGAAGGAGATTGGAGACTGTAAAGTGGTGACAGGGGAAAGCATAGTTAGGCAGAACAGGATGGTGGTCTGTAAGATGTTGCTGATGATCAAGAAGAGGAGGAAGAGTGTGAGGGCAGTGCCAAGGATCAAATGGTGGAAGGTGAAAAAGGGTGATTGTGAGGTGGAGTTCAGGTAAGAGCTAAGATAGGCACTGGGTAGCAGTTAAGAGTTACTGAATAGCTGGGTAATTACAGCAGAGCCGGTAAGGGATACAGCTAGAAGGTGCTTGGTGTGACATTTGGACAGAGGAAGGAGGACAAGGAGACCTGGTGGTGGAACAAGGAAGTACAAGACAGTATACAGAGAAAGAGGTTGGCGAAGAAGAAGTGGGATTGTCAGAGAGATGAAGAAAGTAGACAGGAGTATAAGGAGAGGAGGAAAATGGCAAAGGGAGAGGTGGTGAAGGCTAAGAATAATGAATATGGAGAGTTGTATGAAAGGTTGGACACTGAACAGGGAGAAAAGGACCTGTACCAATTGGCTAGACAGAGGGACCGAGCTGGGAAAGGTGTGCAGCAGGTAAGGGTGATAAAAGATAATGAGGGAAGCGTACTTACAGGCGAGGAGAGTGAGTTGAGCAGATGGAAAGAGTACTTACAGGGATGATGAATAAAGAGAATGAGAGAGAAGAAAGGTTGGATGATGTGGGGATAGTGAATCAGGAAGTGCAACAGATTAGCAAGGAGGAAGTAAGGACAGTTATGAAGAGGATGAAGAATGGAAAGGCTGTTGGCCCAGATGACATACCTGTGGAAGCATGAAGGTGTTTAGGAGAGATGTCAGTGGCGTTTTTAATCAGATTGTTTAATGAAAGCTTGGTAAGTGAGAGGATGCCTGATTAGTGGAGAAGTGGTGTTTTAGTACCACTTTTTAAGAACAAGGGTGATGTGCAGAGCTGTAGTAACTACAGAGGGATAAAATTGATCAGTCACAACATGAAGTTATGGGAAAGAGTAGTGGAAGCTAAGTTAAGAAGGGAGGTGATGATTAGTGAGCAGCAGTATGGTTTCATGCCAGGAAAGAGCACTACAGATGCAGTGTTTGCTCTGAGAGTGTTGATGGAGAAGTACAGAGAAGGTCAGAAGGAGTTGCATTGTGTCTTTGTAGACTTAGAGAAAGCATATGACAGGGTGCCTAGAGAGGAAATGTGGTATTGTATGAGGAAGTCGGGGGTGTCAGAGAAGTATATGAGTGGTACAGGATATGTACAAGGGTAGTGTGACAGTGGTGAGGTCTGCGGTAGGAGTGACAGATGCATTTAAGGTGGAGGTGGGATTATGTCCAGGATCAGCTGTGAGCCCTTTCTTATTTGCAATGTTGATGGACAGGTTGACAGATGAGATCAGACAGGAGTCCCAGTGGACTATGATGTTTGTGGATGACATTGTGATCTGTAGTGAGAGTATGGAACAGGTTGAGGAGATCCTGAAGAGGTGGAGATGTACTCTAGAGAGGAGAGGAATGAAGGTAAGCAGGACTAAGACAGAATATGCGTGTGTGAATGAGAGGGAGGATAGAGGAATGGTGAGGATGCAGGGAGTGGTGTTGGGGAAGGTGGATGAGTTTAAATACTTGCGATCAACAGTTCAGAGTAATGGAGTGTGTGGAAGAGAGGTGAAGAAAAGAGTACAGGCAGGGTGGAGAAAGAGTGTCAGGAGTGATTTGTGGCAGGCAGATTCTAGTAAGAGTGAAAGGGAAGGGTCTACAAGGTGATAGTGAGGCCAGCTATGTTATATTGGCTGGAGACAGTGGCACTGACAAAAATGCAGGAGTTAGAGCTGGAGGCAGAGTTAAAGATGTTAAGATTTGCATTGGGTGAGACAAGGATGGACAAGATTAGGAATCAGTATATTAGAGGGTCAGCTCAGGTTGGACAGTTTGGAGACAAAGCCAGAGAGGTGAGATTGCATTGGTTTAGACATGTGCCGAGGAGGGATGCTGGGTATATTGGGAAAAGGATGCTAATGATGGAGCTGCCAGGTGAGAGGAAAAGAGGAAGGCCTAAGATAAGGTTTATGGATGTGGTGAGAGAGGACATGCAGGTGGTTGGTGTGGCAGAGCAAGATGCAGAGGACAGGAAGAAATGGAAACAGATGATCCGCTGTGGCGACCCCTAACAGGAACAGCCGAAAGAAGAAGCTATTGCATGCATTATTCCCATAACACTGCAATGTGTATTATTATGGTATTGAGTTTCCTTTTTCTTTTCTAAAGCTACAAAAGGGTCCAGCAGTTAACATGTCTGCAATGAAAGGTAAATCAAATAAGACTCATTGTGGTAAAAATGTGATTATATATCCTGTGAAATGCATTTTTACATCCTCCAGGTTTCTTTTATGCTTATATATGGTCATTTTTAACAATAGATGTGAAATTGTTCGATCTCGCCGTTTGTTCTTACACACGGGTTCGGAGCCGATTCTCGGCTCCGAGTCGGCCGCTTCACAAGCTCTGCATCTAAGAGAAAGCTCGAGGCACAGACTATATCCCATGATCCTCCTCTACCATCCCTCAGATCTAGTTTGCCGCTGCAGCAGATCGCGTCGAGGAGAACTCGGGCCAGTTAAAACTTTTGTATTTTTTGCAGTAGTTTCGGTATTACAGCTGTTTTTTTTTTTTTTCTAGTTGATATTAATAGTGTTAGTGTGTGTGTGTTCTTTCCTCTTAGGAGTTTGCATATATATATATATATATATATATATATATATAGATAGATAGATAGATATAATCTTAGGGCTTAGGCCTATTTAGTCCTGTCAGGGCTCTGACAGCTATAGTAGTTGCTCTTATAAGCTTAGTTTTTTTTCTAATAATTAGCATTATAGTATTAGTGTGCAGTGTTTTTCTATATATCCATACTAGTTATCCACAGTTAAATTAGTGTTTATATTGACTGTTGCTAAGATTACTTAACTTCTCTTATTATATAGCATAGTGTTTATACCTAGACTAATTACTCATAGTTAAATTACTACTGCGCTATCTTCTCTATGCAACTGAAGCAAGAGGAAACGCAGAGCAGTTTAGCTGAAAATCTGTTTTAAACTTTAATGAACAAGATCAACTTACACTGACATAATAAAACGAAAACTTTTCGTATATGTAACAACAATCAATGAGAGTTAAGCGCTTTCACCTACTGCGCATAGGCTTCTTCAGAACTAATTTACCATACATTCCTGTCGTTTATATAACTTCTTTGGCGCCATAAATCTTTCGTACTTTTAAAGTCATATACCCCCTTTATTTTACTAAATAATATAACTGCAACAAAAATTTACCCTATGTACGCTGTACATTGATGTATTTATGTTGTATGTTTTGCATAGTTGAATAATATGATTGATAAAAATGAACAATAAATAAATATAACTGAAATTATGAAATAATAACTAAAAATAATAATAATTATAATAATGATGCTTAATATTGGGACAACCTGCCTAAAACATTCATTGATCTATTAGTTAACCGCTCAAACACGTAACTTAAAAATACATTAATATAATATATGCATAATACATGAATGCAATACATATATAATAATAATATATCAAAAATAAATATATCAAAAATAAATAAATATTTATTTTTGATATTTATTTATTTATTTTTGATTTATTTTTGATATATTTGATAAATTAAGTTAATTATGTATTTGATTAATAATATAACATATTTATATTTGCACACATATATAAAGTCCACTCATCAAATATAATTAGACAGTAGTATGTAAAACAGATGAATTTGCAAGTGATATAGTACAGTATATTTAAACGAAGTATATTTATCAGATGTAGTACATTTATGAATGATTAAGACATGTTTTGAAGGCTGTTTGTCCCAATACAAATTAATACTAATATTATTATTATATATGTATTGCATTCATGTATTATGCATATATTATATTGTATTTTTAAGTTGCGTGTTTGAGCGGTTAACTAATAGATCAATGAAAGTTTTAGGCAGGTTGTCCCAATATTAAGCATCATTATTATAATTATTATTATTTTTAGTTATTATTTCATAATTTCAGTTATATTTATTTATTGTTGTTCATTTTTTATCAATCATATTATTCAACTATGCAAAACATACAACATAAATACATCAATGTACAGCGTACATAGGGTAAATTTTTGTTGCAGTTATATTATTTAGTAAAATAAAGGGGGTATATGACTTTAAAAGTACGAAAGATTTATGGCGCCAAAGAAGTTATATAAACGACAGGAATGTATGGTAAATTAGTTCTGAAGAAGCCTATGTGTAGTAGGTGAAAGCGCTTAACTCTCATTGATTGTTGTTACATATACGAAAAGTTTTCGTTTTATTATGTCAGTGTAAGTTGATCTCGTTCATTAAAGTTTAAAACAGCTTTTCAGCGAAACTGCTCTGCGTTTCCTCTTGCTTCAGTTGCATAGAGAAGATAGCGCAGTAATAGTTTATTATTGCAACGTTGTGTCTGTTTCATAGTTAAATTAGTGTTTATACTGCTGGTAAGCTAGCTTAACTTTGTTGGTAAAGTTTGTTCCTTGCTAGCATGGCAGAAAAAGCTAAATCGGGGTTCAAAAGATGTCAGTGTGGACAGAAGATGTCCATAACTGACAATCATGCTTCCTGCGTCTACTGTCTTGGCCCTCTCCATCTGCAGGAGGACTGCTCTATTTGTCACTCTTTCAGTGGAAGGGTCATGATGGAAAGGCGCAGGAAGCTAATAGAAAGGGGCCTACTAAAGCCTGACTTTCAAGAAGCCTTGGAGAAGGCTGATCAGGTGTCTAAGTCTTCGAAGGGGTCGAAGACTTCGAAGGTATCGGAGCCCAGGTCATCGGCTCCAAGCACCTCGTCTAAGGTTCAGTCGCCGGCTCCACAGACCTTGGGGCCGAGCACCGAGCGATTATCTCTCATCGAGCCTCAGGTCTTGGAGCTGGTGTCGGAGGTGCCTCTTCCCTCGATCCTTCGGTTGGTGACATCTTCGGCCCCTTCGACCCATTCTTCCAGGCCATTATCTGATACTGACGTGGATCGAGTGGTACAGAAGCTCATGGAGAATACCGCTCTGTCCAAACTAATTGCGGTTTCGTCCCAGTTGGTTTTGAAACTGGAAGCCCTCCCTGTATCTCCAGCAGATCCTCCTTCGAGACCTTTCGAGTCTTCGGGGCCGGGAGAAGAGGAACCGATGATTGTTGAACCCTCGGTACCGAAGCCTACTTTTGTGCGATCGGCGCCACTGACCTCGACTCCCTCATAGCCCATCGAGGAGCTGACGGTCTCTCCTTGGTTCTGGGGCCGAGAGTCGAACCAAACTTTCGGTTCCGACTCTTCCCCTCGGAGCCTCAGCACAGATTAGTTCGGCTCCGTCCTCGGGGTCGGAGCCCGTGGTCCTGGTCTCGGGGAAACTACCGTGCTCTTCAGATCCGGTGGAATCCTCGGCCCGAGGCTCCGGTGTCTTTGACGTCATGAGGAAGGTTTTGTCTGAAAAGACATTCACTTCATCGGAAACGTCTTCTCCTTCCCCCAAAGGGCCGTGTTCTGTTTCTGTACCAGCGATCCCTCCCAAGCGTAGAGACCCAATGCCTCAGCCAGCCCCAGAGGGTGTTCCCTGTTCCTCGGAAGCTTCTCCAGATCCATTCTCTGATGAAGTCCCGAGGAAGAAATTGTGCAAGAGGAGGCACATTGATTCTCCGCAAGAATCATTGACATCGGACACCGATTTGGATGAGTCAGAGGGGTCCCCCTCTGAGGATGTCTCGTTTGCTGACATCCTGGAGATCTTGAAACAGAGGGGTGATTGGCAGACCCTTGCCCCCACTGAGGACGAATCGGTGTTGCTGAAGGCATTTGGGGCTCAACCTTCTACCTCCTGGGTGACCCCGCCCTTCGATGAGCTAATGGACCTAATAGCTCGAAGGGCATGGGAGACTCCCGATACAGTGGAACCTGTCCCTAGGAGGCCGAATAAATATGTTACTGCCCCCTGAGACAAAACTTATCTTACTAAGGGAGTCCCAGTGGATGCTATGGTGGTAGCGGCAGCCACGAAGAAGGAAATGTCTGAGTCATCTTCATCTGTTCATCCTCCTAACAAGGATTCCAGGACTATGGACAGGTATGGGAAGTGCATTTTCAGTTCGGCGACTTTTTCCATGCGTTCGCTGAACTACCTCACGCATTTTACGCGACTTCAGAGAGATCTCATTAAGGAGTTGGGAGATACTCTCCAGGGTAACACAGATGCTGCTGTCTCCGCAAAGGTAACAGCACAGCTTAACACCCTCACTTCAGTAGTAAATTCGTCCATGAGGCTCATTTCGTATGTGGCCGAGGGTTCGAGTAGGGCTGCAGCTTCAGCGATTGCTCTACGGAGGCAATCCTGGATGCGCCTTTGCTCCTTTGCGGAAGCCTTCAAGTCTTCCTTTATCAATGCCCCCTTTGATGGTGCCACCCTGTTTGGTCCCAAAGTGAAGGAGACTCTCACTTGGTGTGAGCAAGAAGATAAGACCCTGTCTGCCGTAGGGGTCCGTTTTTCTGCCCCGACCAGACCGTACCCCAAAGGGCATAGAGGCGGAAAAAATGTGGTTCCGAAAGACTCAGGGATCTTTCCAGTCCACACAGAGTGATGCCTCCTCCAGAGGCAGAGGAGGAGGCAGGAATGGAAGACGCTGCCCAGGCGGCAGAGGGGGTCTGCAGAACCAGGGCGACAGGGATAGCGTCCCTGGGAAGTCCTTCCAGCACTCCTGAGGGGAGGCCCGACTGTCATACTCTGGAGGCAGTCGGGGGTTGCTTAGCTTTATACCCAGAGGCCTGGCTAAATCTTACTACGGATTCCTGGGTAAAAAGCATAGTAACCAGAGGATACAACATCCCATTTATAACCATGCCCCCCGAACAAAAGAGATTTCCAGATGTTCCACCCAATCTGCGAGATCAAGCAGCCATAGAAATAAGAAAGCTGCTCGAAAAAAGAGTCATCCAACCAGTCCTGGCGGACCAGATAGGATCCGGAGCTTACTCAAGGTTCTTTTTAGTTCCAAAGAAAACAGGGGACTGGAGGCCGATTTTGGACCTCAGCAAACTCAATACCTTCGTAAAGAAGGAAAAATTCCAGATGGTCATGCTACAGTCGATCCTTCCTTTCCTGCAGAAGGACGATTGGATATGCTCTATAGATCTCAGGGACGCTTACTACCACATCAAAATGGCCAAAGCCTCCCGGGATCATCTGCGCTTCCGGCTGGGAGCCAGCCATTTCCGATTTTGAGCTCTGTCCTTTGGTCTCACCTCAGCCCCCAGGGTATTCACCAAATGCATGGCAGTAGTGGCGTCTCACCTGAGGCGGATAGTATTCCGGGTGTTTCCGTATCTGGACGACTGGCTCCTCACCGCCACCACCATGCATCGCCTTGTACAATCCAGGGAATACACAATCAGCCTTTGTTCCCGTTTAGGGATCTCAGTCAATTTCGAAAAATCTGCCTCATCGCCCTCACAGCCTATCTCATTCATAGGGGCGGAGTTAGATACTACCACAACGCTGATCAAGCTTCCACAAGCAAGAGTATCAGCCCTCAGAGACCAGGTCACTATTCTTACTTGGAACAGAAAAGTTTCTGCGGCACAAGTGCTGAAAGTTCTAGGCATGATGTCAGCCACCCTGATTGCAGTTCCTCTGGGCAGGATGCACATGAGGATCCTCCAGTGGCTGCTCTTCGCACAGTGGTCATTCCAACAGCTCCCTCTGTCACACCACAACTCAATCACGGAGTCTTGCAAGTGGGATCTTCGATGGTGACTGAACAGCCAGGATCTGACGATGGTTCGTCCGTTTGTACTACCCAGCCCTACAGCCACAGTAACCACGGACGCTTCCCTGATGGGGTGGGGAGGGGGCTTTTCCAGGGGAGAACAGTCCAAGGAGAGTGGTCCAAAATAGAGTACAATCTGCATATCAATGTTCTGGAGTTGAGAGCGGTGTTCCTAGCGTTGCAAAACTTTCGCGAATCTCTACCTCTAGGAACAGTGGCAGTTCAGACGGACAATATGTCAGTGGTCTGGTACATAAACAAGCAAGGTGGAACCAGATCTTATCCATTATGCAGAGAGGCCCTGAGAATTTGACAATAGGCGGCGTCCACAGGTCGTTTTCTGATAACGCACATCCTGGGGTCATCCAACGTCATTGCGGACAGGTTGAGCAGAGCCATCCTGTTGCCCCACGAGTGGTCCCTGAATAGTCAAGTAGCGGAAAGGATTTTCCGCAGATGGGGCCAGCCTTGCTGAGATCTTTTTGCATCCCCCTTGAATGCCAAATGCAGAAGCTACTTTGCCCTTCTTCCCCCTCCGGGGGTTGCCCCCAGGGACGCACTGGTACACAATTGGCCCCTGGGTCTCCTGTATGCTTTTCCTCCTGTCCCTTTGATTCCCAAATTTTTACAGAAAGCCAGGAATCTGGAAAGGATGATCATACTCATAGCACCATTCTGGCATCGACAGATCTGGTTTCCCTTCCTTCGAGCCCACCTGATGGAGGAACCATGGATTATGGACCCAGTGCCAGACTTATTGACTCACTCGTCGGGAGTTCCTCATCCATCCCTTCAGTCCCTCAAACTCACAGCTTGGCTGCTCCACTTCCCAATTTAGCCAGGTCGAAGTTTTTGTCTCTAACAGTACAGCACAGTCTAGTTTCTTCCCACAAACCTTCTACCAGAAAACTATACAAAAGCAAATGGAAATGTTTTGCGTGCTGGGCATCAGCGCAAGGGTTAGATCCCTTGGTGGCCCCGATACACAAAATCCTGGAATTTTTATCTACACTGTTTCACGAAGGGGCCTCTACTTCTCTGATACAGGTGCAATTAGCAGCCATATCGAACTTCCATGTAGGTGAAGGGGGTTCTACAGTTATGTCTCACAGGCTTTGTAGGGCTTTCATGAAGGGTACCTTTCACCTTCGGCCACCCATCCGCGAGCCAGTTTTAGCATGGAACTTGAATTTGATGTTGTCTCAGCATATGCTACCACCATTCAAACTAGCTTCAACCTGCTCACTTAAGTGTTTGTCATGGAAGACCCTCTTCCTCATTGCTGTTACCTCAGCTCGTAGAATATCAGAGCTACAGGCATTGTCAGACAGGCCACCATACATGTTTTTTCACCCAGACAGAGTCTCCTTGCGTACAAATCCGTCATTTCTCCCGAAGGTATGCTCTGTGCATAACATTAACCAATCTATAGAGCTTCCCACATTTTTCAAAAAACATTCAAATAAATTGGAATACATGCTGCACAAGTTGGATGTACATAGGCAACTGAGATTTTATCTGGACAGAACAAAGGATTACAGAAAATCGGACCAGTTGTTTGTTTCATTCGCAGATAATAAGAAGGGCATGGCAGTAACAAAACGGACATTATCCAAATGGCTTTCGGACTGCATACATTTTGTGTATTCAGCTTCAAAGCAACCACTTCCGTTCAAGCCTAAGGCTCATTCTACTAGGGCCGTTTCTACTTCTTTAGCCCATGCCGCTGCTCTTCCGTTGGATACTATTTGTGCAGCAGCTACGTGGGCAAAACCTCGTATGTTTGTCACTCACTACAAAGTAGACAGGTCCTCCAAGGACAGGGCGTCCTTCGGTTCCACTGTACTCAGGAACATTCTTCCATGAGTCACCCAGGGTAGCATAGCTTGGGCTGCTACCCGTGTGTAAGAACAAACGGCGAGATCGAACAATTTCACATAAAGAAGTTATGTTCTTACCATAAAGTTCCATGTGAATTGTTCATCGCGCCTTTGTTCTTACATCCCCTCCCTCCTTCCCCCCACCATGTTCTGGAAGAACGGGTACGACTAGTGCCTGGTTGGTATTCTCTAGGTTGCCTACTCTACCTATTGTTCAGTAAGTTGCATATTAGTTATATTCCTATCTGTGGTTGGCTCTAATATTGTTCAGTCTCAAGTGTGTGATTGCGTGAGCGTTAGACGCAGTGGTTAGTAGTGCGTTCTGGTTCTTGCAAACTAAATCTGAGGGATGGTAGAGGAGGATCATGGGATATAGACTGTGCCTCGAGCTTTCTCTTAGATGCAGAGCTTGTGAAGCGGCCGACTCGGAGCCGAGGATCGGCTCCGAACCCGTGTGTAAGAACAAAGGCGAGATGAACAATTCACATGGAACGTTATGGTAAGAACATAACTTCTTTTTATGGATTGTGTGCCTATTTTTCTCATTTGTCTTATTGTTATCTTTTAAGATATACATTTTATTATTGGAAAATTTGTATTTTGTCCTAAGTCTTTGTATGGTAGAGCATGTTGGATCTTTTCTGTTTGGAACCCACTGGAAATTATCCTTTTTGTAAGATACGCCTGGTCAACAAATTTAGATAAATAAATATTAATACATAAGCCATGGACTGGCCTAACAGGTACTGGGAGATTCCATTGACAAAAAGAAAGAACAGAATACCAAAAAAAAACATTGAGCATTGCACTGTGGCAGAGATGTTAGCATTAATTTAACATACATCATGACATTGTGAAATAATGACAGCACTTGATCAAAATAGACATGTCAATAACCATTAAATAGCATTGTTGAACTGCTTGTGAACAAATACACTAGGCAAAGCTGTTATATAAGCTACGTGAGAACTACAGTACTAGAGATATTAAGAGCTGCTGAAAAAAATAATGTTTTACACAGTAATGAATATTTGTGTGCCAGTATTTGCAGTAACATTTTCAACAAGCAACAAGTTATAAGGTACTGCTTGGGATCAAATGAAATTTAATATAGCAACAGATGAACTTCTTATTCATAATTTTGTGTAAGATGTTTACTGTTTGATTAATTATACTGTCATCTGTTTTCTGTAATACTCTTATCTTTTTTAGATTTATTAGTTCTAATTTCAGAACAGTCATTTAGTACTCTTGCTGTGTATCAGTCTGTTACACCTTGCTGATCCTGAATATTTTCCCCAGATAATAGTAAATTGGAATGTTGACTGTTGCTTTGAAGATATCTGGATATGAAGTTTTTATACTGTTTGGAAGATAGCCTAATGGCTCTTACAGAACTCCTGTTGTTACAGTTGAAGGTGCCACTTCTAAAAGCAAAAAAAAAAGCTACCAGTGGTGTACCACAGGGCTCAGTGTTGGGCCCTTTTGTTTTTAGCAACTGTTTCTCAAACCTTCAGGGCAACATTCCTAGCCTGTGGTTATCTTAATTTTCAGAGAACAGTAAATTTGGTGGTGTTATTCATTCTTCTGCTGACTCTTAATTGATCCAACAGTGGTTAGACTATGTAAACAATTGATGGAATAATAGAGGTCTCAAATTAAATGTGAAAAAAATTAGTAGTTCATTTTGATAAACATTTTCACAACCCATATAGGTGAAACATCCCTCCATTCAAACACTGTCATAAGGGATCTAGCCAGTCTTGTTAATGATTCCTTATTATTTGACCATTATACCTCTGCAGTAGTTCAGAAATCTTTCTGTCTGGCTCATCTGATTTCCCAATGCATTTCCCCTAGATCCAGAGAAGTCTTTATTACTCTTCACTTATATCTCATCAGACCTATCATTCAATATAATGCACCTTTTTGTATGCATTTGTCTTAATATATCACTCAATTTGAGAGACCTCACAGATTCATAAATAAATAGGTCAGTGGCCTCAAAAATCTTAGGATAGATTTGCAGTCTCATGTCTTTTTTCAATGTTTTATTGACTCTTGTAGTTATCTGTCTCTAGTCTTTTGAGCTACCTGTTCCTTTGCAAAATAAAGGGTACCTCAAATACATTAATCAACAGATAAATAAGACACACAGGAATGATAGATTTATATCACAGTTATTCTCCATCTCTGCAACAAAAGTACACTGCACATCAAGTGGAGTAGCACACTTGCCACCAACAATCTATACCTAGATAATTGCAAGGGCAGCCTCAGATTCTTCCCCACTTTATTTTGCCTTGCCCTCCTTGAGGCTGGAGAGAACTTTTGATTATTGCTTTTTTGGCTAGGCTTCTAATGATCTGCAAACCAGTTGCCTAATACTTGCCTATGAACCTCTGAACACTTTTGCATATTTACCTGTGCAGGGATTAGTAATACTAAAACCCAGAACAGTCCCTTGATCATGTTATAGAAGATTAGTAAAGGGTGAATCCCAGTGAGAAACCATCTGCTCATTGGTAACCAACACTAGGGAAGGATGAGTGGTTGAAGTGAATAAAAATAGGTGGTGGAAATGGAAGGTGAAGGCTACATTTGCCTAGGGATAGGAGCTGCATGAGACAGGGAAAAGAGATGATAGTATTAAGTTTATGATGATGGAGCACTAAGAAGGGTGTAATAGGAGTGAGACAGCAAAGCAAACAGTGTGGGTAGGATGGTGAAAAGCAATATGGTAAACAAGCAGCAAAAGCATGCCTGCAAGATGACCATCCAAAAGGTGAAGTGTCAAATGATTAGCGCAACCCCTTAATGGCAATGTTTGTCATACATGGAATCTGTAGTTACTAATTAGACAGCAGTTTGATTTGCATCAGTATGACATATCTAAAACATACATAGACGTTGACCAGGAGTGAAGTCACATAGCAAGTATCACAGCAAACCCTTAATTTTAAATAATTTTTGTCCTGTA
The DNA here is from genome assembly GCF_019279795.1 of Protopterus annectens. Classification (NCBI taxonomy): domain Eukaryota; kingdom Metazoa; phylum Chordata; order Ceratodontiformes; family Protopteridae; genus Protopterus; species Protopterus annectens. The sequence goes on from NC_056748.1 coordinate 777,704,148, forward strand.
CAGTCAGTGTTTTTTAGTGTTAATGTGATGATCAGTTGGAATGTTTTAACATTCAGTCACAGCATGGCTAGGTAGAGTATATATTTGCTGTATTTATTTACGTAAACACATTTTCTGTGTTCACTCAGTTTAAGTTCAAAATACACCCAACGAGTAGACTAGTAGAGCTTAAGAAACAATTTTGTTGTGCAGTAGTACAGTATAGCCTGCTGATCTTAACTTTTTAAGCCTTCCACTTTTTACCTTTATTTATTACTTCTTTCCTTGGGAAGGTACAGTGGTGCACCTTTTTTATATATTATAAACAAATAAATGTACCTTTCAGGATAATCACCCCCATATGTCTGTTAAGAATGATTATAGCATACTCAAAAAGTACTGCTGGGGGTGCAGAAATCAGGTGTTGTCTTGCCTGAATAAGCTACCATCAAAGTATTACATATTTTGGAGGCACTGAAAAAATGTGAAGCTTTAGATGTTACCATCTTTCTGAGAGAGAGAGAGAGAGAGAGAGTAACGTTCAGCATGAAGTTTGTGATTCTGGATTTTGCTGCAGGAATATGATGATTCCTCCCAAGGAGAGTAGAATAGCAAGAGAATATGTTTTGGTTTGGTATATCAAAAAGGTTAAATTAGTGTTGATGTCTGGACATCCTGATTGGATGCCGTCCACTGATGTTAACACTTAATCAGCACATGTGCGGTAGGTGCCGCTACTGCACAGTAACTCCTATTTGCAGTGAACAAGCTATACAGGAAGCTTTTGGACTCCTGAGAGTCAGTCCTAGCATTACATTTACACAGACTGCAAGCTATTGCCATATGGGCAAAAATTAACTGGCAAGAGCTGTGCATTTATTTTGCCAAAAAAGATATAATTGATAAATCAACATTATGCAGATAGCTCAGGAAGCAGCCTGTGATATATGTAAGAGCTGCAAATAAGCCTACAAGCAAATAATCAAACCAGCCACTGTAACAAATGAGCAACCCAGCCAGCTACTGTAACCAATCTACTGAAAAGGCAACTGTTTCACTTAATATAAAAGGAAGTGCAGCTTTCTGGAAACACATTAAGAAATATAATCAATCCGGCATTTTATTTTTTATTTTTTTTACAGGAAACCTGCATTGTAAGAGTAATTGCTGCAAAATATTTAGTTTATTTTATTACTAAAGCTGTTCTCTTGACTTGTGCAAGGGACAGTGAAATGAAATAAGAAGAATTCTAGTGGCAACTGAACTACAGAAGGAAAATGAATGACATCCAATTCTAGTAGCTGCCTGTTTTGTATTAATATATGTTGCCAGAGCAGAAACAGTTTTGTGTGCCATGTAAGTTATTGGTCTGGCTTTACAAGGATGCAGTGTTTTAAATATGATGTAGCTGATTAGCAACAACTTGTAGAACATAAGAGTTTTAGTTACTGGGGTGCCTTAGTGTTCACATAGAATGGACAGTGGAATGTGCAAGAGGTGTGTATGATGTACATTGTCAAATATGTTATACAACTGTGTGTTTTTGATTCAGTTATATGTTATACAGTGCTGCTGCATTGTCTCATAGCTATATGTGATGGGGACAGTAACATAACTATGCTGTAAAGCTATGAGTTAGCCCTTCAACCCAGTGGTATTTATTGATAATCAAATTCTGTAGAATGCAGTTACTGCCGAAGTCCAATTCATTGTACGATTATTCAGAATTGTTTTTGAGAAATACCTGCATTACTGTGGAGTTAAAATTACAGACCAGTCCAATTTAGGTTTCCATTTCAACTTGTGTAAATTAAACAAGGTCTGGCTTTTTTGCAATAAATTCTCTTTCCTTATTACTTGCATTCATTGATTTAACTTTTATCAGGATTTTGTGTACAGTACTGTTTATATGCAAAACCACAGTACTCTTCATGACATAAATTTTCTACTGCTCATTCAGAGTTTTTGTTAATTGCCTTGACTTATGTCCTGGTACATTTCTTGCATTCTTTCAGGTGGGCTGTGTTCTGTATTTTCAAATTCAGTTCAGATGTTCCATTGTGCACCCTCTTAAATTTCTTATTACATATTACCCTGGGGATCACTTCAGTGGCTGTGCTGGACAGAGGCACAGGGAACTAATCTAAGGGGGTGGTGAAAGCCAACACATTCTGGCTAGGCTTATAAATGCCTTTGGGCAGATAGCCTAGTACCTACGTATGAACCTATGATGTGTCCCATTTCCTAATTATATCAAGCAGTTGTCTTATTTCTGCACTGTATCTCATTATGGGTAATAAGGTGTTGCATTTTCCTGTTGTGAGCATCCTTTGATGTGTATTTTAGGTACCCTGTATAATCACTACCTTTACTTGATCTGGAAAGTCCCACTGTTCTTGAAGAAAAAACCTGATGTAATGGTAGCTTATATTCAAAAGGCATATCTGCCTATAAATTTCTTAGATTCTGCTCTCCAGATGTTTTTGTCCTTGTTGCAACCTGTTCAAAACATGTATTATGCTGGCCAGCATTATGGTGTAAAGAGATAAAGCCCTGACTATGGCCCAGGTTGGCTTGGGCATCTGAGACACTGGCAGGGAAGAATGGGAATGCCCATCCCATAGAAGGAGGGAGGACATTTTTATGTAGGTAATCCCTTTGGGGAGGCATAGTGCATAGAGGGGTATAAGAGATTAACACTGGGCAGGGAGTATACCAAGGTGTAGGTTATAAAAAAAAAAAAAAAATCCCCCAAAGGAAGTCAGTTCCTCACTGACCCCAGCCTTAGAATAGCGATAGTCTGGGCAGAATGAGAGACTGATAGAAATGGTGATGGACAAGGGCACTGGATTGGCCATAAAGAATGAAGCAGAAGGGGAACAAAAAAAGCAAGTTTTGTGTTTGCGTTTCTCTCTTAATGGCTGCCATATAACTCGCTCTGAGCTCTCCTTTTGTAGTAGTTTGAGATGTATATGCCTTGCATACGCTTCTTCTTTCTGGAGCTCATAAGGTGTCACGAACATTCAAGGGTATTTCATTACCTTTCATACATCCACCACAGTCTTGAGATTTTTCAGTCTTCATCAATTCCCTGTTTTGCTTAACCTTCTCTTTGGCGCATTTCTTTCGTTTTCCAAGAAGTGTTGTTGCTTTCTTCTCCTCCCTCCTTACTTTTTGCCAGTGTTTCTTTTCTCTGCTAGTCCACACGCTTTAACCAGTTATATTTTTGTACTGCTATCCTCATCTGAATACATTTACATTTGTTATTCCATTCTGTTGTACATGCTGTACTCAGAAATCTCTAAACTGTCTAGGTCTCCACCTTTCTCTTTCATCAACTTATTCCTTCATTCACCTAAAACTCCACATTTTATTATTCCGTCATTCTCAACTTTGACAACTTTTTAAACTTTCTGCTTCCGCCATCTTATCCAGTGTTTGTGTCTATCCTTTTGCAATTCTGGCTAACTGCTTTACATTGCATGCCAACTCCGACTACTGAAGGCAGAAAATGGGCAGTTTCCTCACTGAGTTTACTGCAGTTCATTTCAAGTGTAGTCTGTTATAGGTTCAGATGCACTTATTGACCACCTTTTACTACCTGAGCAAGAAAAAACAGAAGTTACTGGCAAAGACACAAAAACGTCCAGAAAGCAGTCTCTGTAATAAATAGAAAAAAGGATGCTGACAGCTGTAGATATCCAACAAGGCCTTTACTCAGTGCTGAACACAAGCACTTTCACTAAAATGCTTCTTCAGGTGTATACTAAGCACTATAGCACACACACCCTTTATACCAGCTGACACATCATAGGTTCACATTCCTGAGATACTCTAATTATCTTAAAGGCACTAAACATATATATTTAAATATATTTTAAAAACACATGTTCTTAACACATTAAACAACACTATAACACACAATATCAATACAATTTACTTAATTTCACATGGAAAAAACATGCATAAGCATTTAATATTCAAAACATTTTAAAATCATATATTACTACCTCCTAAGGGGCCTCTTCTTCAATCTAGGTTTTATAGGGATGCACTCATTCAGCCCATGCACCTCTGTGCTTCTTAATTTGGTGATCCATATGGCTTCCAAATTTTCTGTTCTATTACAAATATCTCCTTGTCTTAAACTTTCTTGCAACAGACAGATAACCCTAAAACTAAACACATGTGAACTATCTGTAGCAGCTACATGTTTGGAAAGGGCATTGGTCTGACTCCCTTTCCTGATGTTATATATATGTTCCCTGATACGCTCTCTAAAATATCTGTCTGTCTTGCCAATGTAGAATTTGGAACATACTCTACAACTGGCAAGATAGACCACGTGTCTACTATTGCATGTGGCAGAAACATGAAAAAAATATTCCTTATTTTGATCTGGATGGTAAAAGGAATTACCTGTGTATATATAACTGCACCAGTTGCAAGCGCCACATTCAGTAGTACCTGTAGGAGCAACTTGCACTCTATTCTCCTTTGGATAGCATAACCTCCTTTTAATGGACTTCTCATTCCTATAGCTAAATCTAGGTACCACATCAACCAGGCCCGTTATGGTATTATCTGTAAGTAATACTTGCCAGTGCTTCTTAATAATCTCAGTGTACCTGCCAATATCATTAGTGTATTTCAGGGACATTCTCAGTTTAGTTTCCTTCTTGTCTACTTTGGAATTCTCCACTGGAACTCTCTTATTAGAAAAATATGGTTTTGCTTCCAAACCTCGCTTCTGAGTCACTATGGGCACCTGCTCAATCAGAGCCCTTTCATTGTACCCTCTTTCCTTCAAAAATCCAACAACTCTATCCATCTCATTGTTAAAATCTACATCTCTCACATTTAATCTCGAGGCCCACATAGCTTGATTAACAATAACATTCTTAAAAACATGAGGTGGATGTGCACTGCTCCTGTGGAGGAGGTGATTCACATGACAATCCTTCCTATGCAGTTTAGTAAAAATAGACCCATTAATATCTCTCACAATAACTACGTCCAAAAAATCTAACTCTTCATGTGACACTCTATGTGTAAAGCGTAAAAAATCCGTGGAACTATTAATAAAATTCAAGAATCTACTAAGACCATCTACATCCCCCTCCCACAGAATAAAAACATCATCCACAAATCTACGGTAAAAACGTATTTGTTCTTTGAAGGGACCTGCGAGCACATATTCCTCTTCCCAAGTAACCATAACTGCATTGGCGTAGCTATTTGCACAAGAAGTGCCCATAGCTACGCCATTGCATTGTTTGAACAATTGATGTCCAAAAAGAAAAACATTGTGTTCCAGCACTAGCTTCAATAATTCAATCAATAAACTGACCATCTCTTCATTATATATTGCATGCTTATTCAAAAACTGCAGAACTAAGTTGACTCCTAACTCATTGGGTATCACGGTAAACAGTGAGACCACATCCAGTGAGACAAACAGTGTGTTACTAATATTCTCACTGGACGCAGACTCATATAAATCACTAAGAAAATGTTCCGTGTCTCTAAGTACATGCTGTAAATCATTTAGCAGAGGTCTAATACATTTCTCAACGTAAATAGAGGCAGGCTCGGTGCACCAGCCTCTCCCTGAGACAATTGGTCTCATAGGGGGGTCAGAATTAGATTTGTGCACCTTGGGTAAGCCTTGCAAAATAGGTATCAAGGGTTTATTCACCAAGAGATATTCAAATAATTTCTTATCTATTCTATTGTGTTCATACAGAAATTTAACCATACAAGCCACAGTCTCTATATGTTCGTTGACCTGTAAAATGTTTAATTCCTCATAAAACATTCTATCTGCTAAACTCTCTAGCATTTTCATTTCATACCAATCCCTATCCATAACAACAATCAGACCTCCTTTATCAGCTGGTCTGATTGTAATACGTCATCATTCTCTAGTTCTTTTAGTGCTGCTGTTTCATTCTTGTTTAGATTAGAATAACCCTGCTTTTAACACATGGATTAGCTTTCATGCATTCATCATATACATCCCTAATACAAAGCTTCTCAAATGCATTGATAATAGGATTCAGGTTAGGTATAAAAGTACTCGGTCTCACAAACATATTATGTCCTCTGTCATTGTCATCTGTACAAAACATTGATTTCAAAGTTAAATTCCTGGTAAAAGTTTTAATGTCAAGAATGACATCTGCATAACATGATTTACTTGTCGGTATAAAGGATAAACCCTTCTGCAAAACCGACATCTGGTATTCTGTCAAATTGACACTAGAAAGGTTAAAAATCAGTCCCTCTTTGCATTTGAGAAGGCCCTCTTGATACTTAACTGATTCTTGGAGGCATTGTCCCACTTCCGTTTGCCTCACGTCAGACTCCTGCCCCTCGACTGTTCTCTCAGTGAAGCATTGGAGTTCTCTCTCATGGGCAGCGGAAACTCCAGGCTGTGCTTTTGTAAAAAATCACTAGCGCCTGTAATGCTAGTGTCATCAGACTCGAACCTCTCTCGATGAACTTGCGCAGTTGTAGTAAAAGTTTTTCTTCTTGTCGCTTGTTCAAACGGATTCGAAACAACCGGAGCAACTGAATTCACTATCGCCGTCTCTCCATTTCGCTGTCCTGACGTCACCGGCACTTCTGCCCTTGTGGTAGCCGACGTTACGATTTCCTCTCGAATCGCGGTGTCCTGCATAGGTCGTCCTACTTGCCCACGCTCCTCTCGGGGCCAAGTAAAGATGTTCCCGGTTCGGAAATCAGATCTATCCCTCAGGATCTTTTCTATTTTAGTTTTCTGTACCTTGTTCTCATAGGACATTAGCGAATTCAATATTTCACTTATATAACAGTCTACAATACCGACTGGATACTGTTCAATTATTTCACAGTACATTTTGTTAATGGTATTAGATATACTCGCCATTTCCCTCTCAGCTGCTGATATCAATAAACGTAGATAGCTGAAGCTAGTCTGTAGATTCAGTTTCTGCCATTCCATTAATAATAGATCATCTCCATTATGGAAGGATGGCATTTTTAATACACGTAAACCTCGAGGTATAATTTGCTCTGCTAGGCACACTTCAAGATGATACTTCTGATACTGGCTCCTTTTAAGTCTATAGAGTTCTTTCTCTAGACTAAATAATCTGGTCTTCAAGGCAATAACATCAAAGTTCTCATCTCTTGTTTGTGGAACCGTATCTTTACAGTTCACCAGGGGATTAACCCCCCCTGGTATACTTAATAAATACTGTTGCAGTTTCACATTATTTAAACAAGTATCAGTCACAGCATTAGGTAAGTCCATTTCAATAATCTCTTCAGCCATCTATGCGTAAATGCCAGTATAAAAACAGAGCAAGAAAAAACAGAAGTTACTGGCAAAGACACAAAAACGTCCAGAAAGCAGTCTCTGTAATAAATAGAAAAAGGGCTGACAGCTGTAGATATCCAACAAGGCCTTTACTCAGTGCTGAACACAAGCGCTTTCACTAATAAGCTTCTTCAGGTGTATACTAAGCACTATAGCACACACACCCTTTATACCAGCTGACACATCATAGGTTCACATTCCTGAGATACTCTAATTATCTTAAAGGCACTAAACATATATATTTAAATATATTTTACAACACATGTTCTTAACACATTAAACAACACTATAACACACAATATCAATACAATTTACTTAATTTCACATGGAAAAAACATGCATAAGCATTTAATATTCAAAACATTTTAAAATCATATATTACTACCTCCTAAGGGGCCTCTTCTTCAATCTAGGTTTTATAGGGATGCACTCATTCAGCCCATGCCCTCTGTACTTCTTAATTTGGTGATCCATATGGCTTCCAAATTTTCTGTTCTATTACAAATATCTCCTTGTCTTAAACTTTCTTGCAACAGACAGATAACCCTAAAACTAAACACATGTGAACTATCTGTAGCAGCTACATGTTTGGAAAGGGCATTGGTCTGACTCCCTTTCCTGATGTTATATATATGTTCCTGATCGCTCTCTAAAATATCTGTCTGTCTTGCCAATGTAGAATTTGGAACATACTCTACAACTGGCAAGATAGACCACGTGTCTACTATTGCATGTGGCAGAAACATGAAAAAAATATTCCTTATTATGATCTGGATGGTAAAAGGAATTACCTGTGTATATATAACTGCACCAGTTGCAAGCGCCACATTCAGTAGTACCTGTAGGAGCAACTTGCACTCTATTCTCCTTTGGATAGCATAACCTCCTTTTAATGGACTTCTTATTCCTATAGCTAAATCTAGGTACCACATCAACCAGGCCCGCTATGGTATTATCTGTAAGTAATACTTGCCAGTGCTTCTTAATAATCTCAGTGTACCTGCCAATATCATTAGTGTATTTCAGGGACATTCTCAGTTTAGTTTCCTTCTTGTCTGCTTTGATATTGGCAGGTACACTGATATTGGCAGGTGCACTGATATTGGCAGGTACACTGAGATTATTATATATACACAGGTAATTCCTTTTACCATCCAGATCAAAATAAGGAATATTTTTTTCATGTTTCTGCCACATGCAATAGTAGACACGTGGTCTATCTTGCCAGTTGTAGAGTATGTTCCAAATTCTACATTGGCAAGACAGACAGATATTTTAGAGAGCGTATCAGGGAACATATATATAACATCAGGAAAGGGAGTCAGACCAATGCCTTTTCCAAACATGTAGCTGCTACAGATAGTTCACATGTGTTTAGTTTTAGGGTTATCTGTCTGTTGCAAGAAAGTTTAAGACAAGGAGATATTTGTAATAGAACAGAAAATTTGGAAGCCATATGGATCACCAAATTAAGAAGCACAGAGGGGCATGGGCTGAATGAGTGCATCCCTATAAAACCTAGATTGAAGAAGAGGCCCCTTAGGAGGTAGTAATATATGATTTTAAAATGTTTTGAATATTAAATGCTTATGCATGTTTTTTCCATGTGAAATTAAGTAAATTGTATTGATATTGTGTGTTATAGTGTTGTTTAATGTGTTAAGAACATGTGTTTTTAAAATATATTTAAATATATATGTTTAGTGCCTTTAAGATAATTAGAGTATCTCAGGAATGTGAACCTATGATGTGTCAGCTGGTATAAAGGGTGTGTGTGCTATAGTGCTTAGTATACACCTGAAGAAGCTTATTAGTGAAAGCGCTTGTGTTCAGCACTGAGTAAAGGCCTTGTTGGATATCTACAGCTGTCAGCGTCCTTTTTTCTATTTATTACAGAGACTGCTTTCTGGACGTTTTTGTGTCTTTGCCAGTAACTTCTGTTTTTTCTTGCTCTGTTTTTATACTGGCATTTACGCATAGATGGCTGAAGAGATTATTGAAATGGACTTACCTAATGCTGTGATTGATACTTGTTTAAATAATGTGAAACTGCAACAGTATTTATTAAGTATACCAGGGGGGGGTTAATCCCCTGGTGAACTGTAAAGATACGGTTCCACAAACAATAGATGAGAACTTTGATGTTATTGCCTTGAAGACCAGATTATTTAGTCTAGAGAAAGAACTCTATAGACTTAAAAGGAGCCAGTATCAGAAGTATCATTTTGAAGTGTGCCTAGCAGAGCAAATTATACCTCGAGGTTTACGTGTATTAAAAATGCCATCCTTCTATAATGGAGATGATCTATTATTAATGGAATGGCAGAAACTGAATCTACAGACTAGCTTCAGCTATCTACGTTTATTGATATCAGCAGCTGAGAGGGAAATGGCGAGTATATCTAATACCATTAACAAAATGTACTGTGAAATAATTGAACAGTATCCAGTCGGTATTGTAGACTGTTATATAAGTGAAATATTGAATTCGCTAATGTCCTATGAGAACAAGGTACAGAAAACTAAAATAGAAAAGATCCTGAGGGATAGATCTGATTTCCGAACCGGGAACATCTTTACTTGGCCCCGAGAGGAGCGTGGGCAAGTAGGACGACCTATGCAGGACACCGTGATTCGAGAGGAAATCGTAACGTGGGCCCCCACAAGGGCAGAAGTGCCGGTGATGTCAGGACAGCGAAATGGAGAGATGGCGATAGTGAATTCAGTTGCTCCGGTTGTTTCGAATCCGTTTGAACAAGCGACAAGAAGAAAAACTTTTACTACAACTGCGCAAGTTCATCGAGAGAGGTTCGAGTCTGATGACACTAGCATTACAGGCGCTAGTGATTTTTTACAAAAGCACAGCCTGGAGTTTCCGCTGCCCATGAGAGAGAACTCCAATGCTTCACTGAGAGAACAGTCGAGGGGCAGGAGTCTGACGCGAGGCAAACGGAAGTGGGACAATGCCTCCAAGAATCAGTTAAGTATCAAGAGGGCCTTCTCAAATGCAAAGAGGGACTGATTTTTAACCTTTCTAGTGTCAATTTGACAGAATACCAGATGTCGGTTTTGCAGAAGGGTTTATCCTTTATACCGACAAGTAAATCATGTTATGCAGATGTCATTCTTGACATTAAAACTTTTACCAGGAATTTAACTTTGAAATCAATGTTTTGTACAGATGGCAATGACAGAGGACATAATATGTTTGTGAGACCGAGTACTTTTATACCTAACCTGAATCCTATTATCAATGCATTTGAGAAGCTTTGTATTAGGGATGTATATGATGAATGCATGAAAGCTAATCCATGTGTTAAAAGCAGGGGTTATTCTAATCTAAACAAGAATGAAACAGCAGCACTAAAAGAACTAGAGAATGATGCACGTATTACAATCAGACCAGCTGATAAAGGAGGTCTGATTGTTGTTATGGATAGGGATTGGTATGAAATGAAAATGCTAGAGAGTTTAGCAGATAGAATGTTTTATGAGGAATTAAACATTTTACAGGTCAACGAACATATAGAGACTGTGGCTTGTATGGTTAAATTTCTGTATGAACACAATAGAATAGATAAGAAATTATTTGAATATCTCTTGGTGAATAAACCCTTGATACCTATTTTGCAAGGCTTACCCAAGGTGCACAAATCTAATTCTGACCCCTATGAGACCAATTGTCTCAGGGAGAGGCTGGTGCACCGAGCCTGCCTCTATTTACGTTGAGAAATGTATTAGACCTCTGCTAAATGATTTACAGCATGTACTTAGAGACACGGAACATTTTCTTAGTGATTTATATGAGTCTGCGTCCGTGAGAATATTAGTAACACACTGTTTGTCTCACTGGATGTGGTCTCACTGTTTACCGTGATACCCAATGAGTTAGGAGTCAACTTAGTTCTGCAGTTTTGAATAAGCATGCAATATATAATGAAGAGATGGTCAGTTTATTGATTGAATTATTGAAGCTAGTGCTGGAACACAATGTTTTTCTTTTGGACATCAATTGTTCAAACAATGCAATGGCGTAGCTATGGGCACTTCTTGTGCAAATAGCTACGCCAATGCAGTTATGGTTACTTGGGAAGAGGAATATGTGCTCAGGTCCTTCAAAGAACAAATACGTTTTACCGTAGATTTGTGGATGATGTTTTTATTCTGTGGGAGGGATGTAGATGGTCTTAGTAGATTCTTGAATTTTATTAATAGTTCCACGGATTTTTTACGCTTTACACATAGAGTGTCACATGAAGAGTTAGATTTTTTGGACGTAGTTATTGTGAGAGATATTAATGGGTCTATTTTTACTAAACTGCATAGGAAGGATTGTCATGTGAATCACCTCCTCCACAGGAGCAGTGCACATCCACCTCATGTTTTTAAGAATGTTATTGTTAATCAAGCTATGCGGGCCTCGAGATTAAATGTGAGAGATGTAGATTTTAACAATGAGATGGATAGAGTTGTTGGATTTTTGAAGGAAAGAGGGTACAATGAAAGGGCTCTGATTGAGCAGGTGCCCGTAGTGACTCAGAAGCGAGGTTTGGAAGCAAAACCATATTTTTCTAATAAGAGAGTTCCAGTGGAGAATTCCAAAGCAGACAAGAAGGAAACTAAACTGAGAATGTCCCTGAAATACACTAATGATATTGGCAGGTACACTGAGATTATTAAGAAGCACTGGCAAGTATTACTTACAGATAATACCATAGCGGGCCTGGTTGATGTGGTACCTAGATTTAGCTATAGGAATGAGAAGTCCATTAAAAGGAGGTTATGCTATCCAAAGGAGAATAGAGTGCAAGTTGCTCCTACAGGTACTACTGAATGTGGTGCTTGCAACTGGTGCAGTTATATATACACAGGTAATTCCTTTTACCATCCAGATCAAAATAAGGAATATTTTTTTCATGTTTCTGCCACATGCAATAGTAGACACGTGGTCTATCTTGCCAGTTGTAGAGTATGTTCCAAATTCTACATTGGCAAGACAGACAGATATTTTAGAGAGCGTATCAGGGAACATATATATAACATCAGGAAAGGGAGTCAGACCAATGCCCTTTGCAAACATGTAGCTGCTACAGATAGTTCACATGTGTTTAGTTTTAGGGTTATCTGTCTGTTGCAAGAAAGTTTAAGACAAGGAGATATTTGTAATAGAACAGAAAATTTGGAAGCCATATGGATCACCAAATTAAGAAGCACAGAGGGGCATGGGCTGAATGAGTGCATCCCTATAAAACCTAGATTGAAGAAGAGGCCCCTTAGGAGGTAGTAATATATGATTTTAAAATGTTTTGAATATTAAATGCTTATGCATGTTTTTTCCATGTGAAATTAAGTAAATTGTATTGATATTGTGTGTTATAGTGTTGTTTAATGTGTTAAGAACATGTGTTTTTAAAATATATTTAAATATATATGTTTAGTGCCTTTAAGATAATTAGAGTATCTCAGGAATGTGAACCTATGATGTGTCAGCTGGTATAAAGGGTGTGTGTGCTATAGTGCTTAGTATATACCTGAAGAAGCTTATTAGTGAAAGCGCTTGTGTTCAGCACTGAGTAAAGGCCTTGTTGGATATCTACAGCTGTCAGCGTCCTTTTTTCTACCTTTTACTACCTGCCAAGCTGTACCAATTACTCGTACAGAGATGCATATAATAGAAAACCTAATGATGACTGCCCACGTCAACTTCAGTGATGCATTTTTCCTGTTGTGAAAGAATTCAGCTTATAGTACTTCCTTAATTGGTTCCTTTTATTTCTGGCTCCGTGTTATGTAACTTGATTGTATCCCGCAAAGTACTTCAGATCTTGATTCCCAAGTACTTGGCAGGGAGGAGAGGAACTACAAATGACAAAGGCAAAGGGATAATCTTCAGGATCTGCTTTACTAGCAATACCACTAACCTAGCCGGAATGGTGTTTCATACCTGAGGTCTCTGCAAATTTGTATGTAATTTTTACAAACCCAGACAGCATTAATTGACAATCTCATAAGAGGAAGCACTGCATTATCTGCAAACAAATGTTTAATTCAGCATCACTGCTTTGTTTTCTATTTTTATTTAACTATGTGGCTAATAAATTTATAAGTCATGAATTATTGAATATTTATGTAGCAAAACTCTGGTCAGCTGCAATGTATATGCATGAAGACGGGAGGTTAGCTCCAGTCCTTGAGGCACCATCCTTAAATTTTGAAACTGCCTGAAAGTAAAAGTAAAAACTGGTAGTAAAATATATCTCATGAGAACTGAGAAATAATAAAAAAATGACAGAATCAGACTGACTACATTTTTTTCACTTCAGGGATTCTGTTAGCATTGTTACAATGCCCACACATAGGTTGTCAGCAAAAGTGTCATAGTGCAGCACAGTTAGAAAAGATTTCAGCATATACCCATTAACCTTCCCTTTTTTGAAAAACGTTTCAGATTTTGCCTCTTGCTTTTACCCTGAGCCTAGTAAAATTTTTGATTTTTTTATAAATTACTGAAGATTACATTAATTCAGTAATGGCAGATGTTAGTGTGCCATACTCATTGATCAGAAGTTGCATGGTTGGAAAAGACACAGGGAGTCACGATTGATCCTCTTCCGAGCCCATGTTTTTCTGCACCGACAAAAACACTGGTCTCAACCATCAGAGACTCATAGTGTGTCCCACTACACTAACACTGGATTATAAGGTACCAAAAATTTTTTTAGGTTTTAAGTATAGTGCTGACAATTAAAAAACACATGTTAACACAACAGTATTTTCACTTAGTGCTGTAGAAATTAAATTTTATATAGGTGCCTAACTGTGGGTAATAAAAAAGTCACTGAAGAATTTAACTGCTAAAATGACACTAAAGGTTTTATGCAAACACTAAGAATGGCTAACTATAGTGAGCAATGTTCATACTCAAAATAAGTACATATTTATTAAGATTATGACAATATGAATATCTGCTCCTGTGCCACCTTTCCATGCAGCCATTTCCAGATAAATAAGTCATATGCCTTTGTATAACATGAACATGACTGTGGCATCAGTAGCCACACCCCTTTTTATAAACTACATCCAAAAATACCAATTTTAGTACCCTGTGTAGTAGGTGTAGGGATTGGCCTTAGGTGAAACCAAGCCTTTTACCCATTGCCAACTGTCCACTTTGCACACCTCCTACCCCCTCCCCCAAACATTATTTTCCTATCCTGGTATAACCACTACATCAATGTTTTTTTTTTTTTGCTTGCATACTTTGGCTTCAGCCTTTTCAGTCATTTCATGGTAACTTGCCAAAGCTGCACTAGAATAGCTGGAGGTAAGAAGTTAATTTGGCAAGGCAGCTCCCAGAAGCCATGGGGTACTGGATGTTCTGGAGAACACTTTTTTCAACATTTTAATCTAGTGATGGTGTGAGGAAGGACAAAAGGTTTTATTTTTTTCAAGGAAAAAATAAGTTTTCTCCAATGATTCATGTTCAGAACTGCCAAAATAGTTGCTGTTAAAGCTGAGTAGTTACCCATATAGGGTTACCACCTGTCCCACTTTGCGAGGGACAGTCCCTCTTTGGGCAGTTGTGTCCTGACAAAAAAATTTAAAAATGGCAAATGTCCTGAGATTTTAGGACAAAATGGTTTCCTATATTTTATGTAATAGTTGCATAAAACAGTTATTCTGTATCTAAAATACCTAAATGTTATAAGAAACAGAATAAGCAACTAAAATGCTACAAGAATAAGCTTTTATTTAGGCAAAAAAGTTAAGTTCTATCCTTTGTACTGACCGTGGGTATGTGTCGGCCTGTAAAATCTGATGTTTGTACCGAAAATGTCCCACTTTGGCCATTTGAAGAGGTGGCAACCCTATACCTATAAGCCAAGAAGGAAAATGCTTCTGAGGAAACACAAATCATATCTGGGAAAAGTGCTTGCCTCCCTACCCACAAAACAAGTAGTCACTTTCTATGTACTCCTCTGGCATTTTACTGAAATGAAAGTGAAAGAGCGCATGGCCACAGTCACCGATTTCATGCTGCTGCTGTCATACATTTATACAGCCTTGCATCCTCATTCTCTGCTGTCATACATGTATATAGCACTGCATCCTCATTCCCTGCTATCATACATTTGTACAGCATTGCACCCTCATTCCCTGCTATCATACATTTATACAGCACTGCACCCTCATTCCCTGCTGTCATACATTTATACAGCACTGCACCCTCATTCCCTGCTGTCATACATTTATACAGCACTGCATCCTCGTTCCCTGCTATCATACATTTATACAGCACTGCACCCTCATTCTCTGCTATCATACATTTATACAGCACTGCATCCTCGTTCCCTGTTATCATACATTTATACAGCACTGCACCCTCATTCCCTGCTGTCATACATTTATACAGCACTGCACCCTCATTCCCTGTTATCATACATTTATACAGCACTGCACCCTCATTCCCTGCTATCATACATTTATACAGCACTGCATCCTCGTTCCCTGCTATCATACATTTATACAACACTGCATCCTCATTCCTTGCTGTCATAAATTTGTAAAGCACTGCATCCTTATTCCCTAGCCTAAAAGTACAAATACCTTCAGTGTACCTTCCATACCTACCTTTAAGTTATGACTTGCTTTTATTCCTGGTACCCAGAAGATTTATGTATGTATCAGCCAATATTGTGCATATGTCCACACAATAAAAACAAATAATTTTAACTTTACACACACACACACACACACACACACACACACACACACACACACACACACACACACACATAAAGGTTGTCTTCTGTGTGGTGTCTGCATTGTCCTTCCTGTATCAGCATGGGTTTTCTCTGAGTGTTCCATTTCCCTTTATTACAAAGACATATGCAGTATGTAGACTGTACACTCCAGATTTGCCACAGGTGTTTGTGTGTGTGTGCGCGCGCACTAAGGTGTGGTAAAGAAGAACAACAATGTCATGGCTAGCCACCTAGCAGTTTGAACATTGTCTCTAGATAGTTGTCACTGTCAAACTGGCACACCTACCCCATGTGCAAAAATGGGAAAAAAGGGTAATGGATGGATATAGATATAGACATACACACATACTCTCACTGTCCCTGACAACCTAGGTCTATCAATAGATACACTGATTTTTCATACACATGCATATGCAAAAAACTGACTGCCGCGGTGGTACGGCGTTAGCGTTGTTACCTCACAGCAAGAGGTTCTCCCGTTCGACTTGGCTTGGGAGTGCCTTCTGTGTGGAATCTGCATGTCCTCCCCGCGGTTGGGTAGCGTTCAAAAGACATGCGTGCGTAAATGGGCGTGCATCGTTGAAGGTTGGGTGTCGAGCTGGCACCTCGGCATTTTGTAAAGATATACTGCCAATCATTAGCGGACCGGAGTTCCCCTGTGGCGACCCCTTACTGGGAAAAAGCTGAAAGACAAACAAACAAACAATGCATATGCAAAAACACACTGCGTATAGCAAACCATTTCTGTCATAAATGCAGAAACACATACACACAATTATACCAGTAGCTAAATTGTAGAAATGCCAAGTCACTTCTGGCGATTGTTTGGGGTCTTGGAAGAAATGAGAGCCCCTGGATAAAACCCACCCAGTTTCCTTCTGTATCACTGTTGCAGTATTCATTACAGTAGGTATTCCCTGCCTAGGGCAGCCCAAAGTCCGGACAGCATACCAAAGCTTTTGGTTGCAAAAGGGATGTCATATGTCACACGTATGCTCCCCGCTCTCGGCTTAAGGCATAAAGGTGAAGTATGGATGTACTATCTTCAGAACTTCTTTGCCACCAATCTGAACACCATCTTCGATCATCACTCTGAACACTTTTTTGTTTGCTGGTTATCATCCCATTTTTCAGATAACTGTCCAATTGTTTTCCTTTTTTTTTTGTGGCTGTTGGTTTCATGTCATCCAGAAAGTGGAAATGCCAGCATGGGAGATGTAGTGCAATATAAATGTATGACAGCGGGGAATGAGAATGCAGTGCTGTATAAATGTATGACAGCAGGGAATGAGAATGCAGTGCTGTATAAATGTATGACAGCAGGGAATGAGAATGCAGTGCTGTATAAATGTATGACAGTAGGGAATGAGGATGCAGTGCTGTACGAATGTATAATAGTAGGGAACAAGGATGCAGGACTGTATAAATAAATCAAAGATGGTGTTCAGATTGGTGGCAAAGAAGTTCTGAGGATGGTATGTCCATAACATAATTATATGGTACTACAAATTTTTTTAAATTTATGTTGACCTATTCTGCTGAGCAAATTAGCTATTTAGATATACAGCTGAATAGGAAAATGAGAAACAGGTGCATGCCAATAGATATACTCATAAGCAGAGCATGCACGCTCCACATGTTTTTAGAGGAATTGTCAAGGGACAACTCACCGGGATTAGTAGACTTAATACTGATGAGGCAATATGTGTGAAGCAGATGGAAGAGATGGCCATTGAATTTTATGAAAGGGGTTATAATGGAACTATAGTGCAGGAAATAATGAATGATGTTATTAGTGACGGAAAGGGGAAGACGAGACCTTTCTTTAACATGACAAAGGATGTTATGTTAAATATGAGTGGCAATATACCACTGAATAATAACAGGCTTAGGTATGTGACCACTTTTAATAATAGAACAAGAGATGTTGAGAGGGTGATACGAAAGAAGTGGAAAATTTTAATGACTATGCCTGAGTTGAAGCAAATTTGAGAGAATGAGATCTTGTCTCCTGAACCTGATTGACTTATTCGAATTAGTCTCCAGAGCCGTGGACAAGGGTAAGGCGGTCCACACAGCCTATCTGGACCTTGCCAAGGCCTTTGACACCATCCCCCACTCTGGAATCATAGACTTACTAAGCTGGGCATTAATCCCTACATCACTCGATGGGTTGCCAACTGACTTACTGACAGAACCCATGCTGTAAAAGTAGCTGACTCCAAATCCAGCTCCAGACAGGTGACAAGTGGAGTATCTCAGGGTTCAGTCCTGGGAATGCTCTTGTTTTGCATCTACTTCTCTGAAGTACAGGCCAACATTAAGGGACTCTGGCTAGCAAAGTTCGCAGATGACTGCAAACTGGGAGACATTATTAAATCCCCAAATGATGTGGATACACTACAAAAGGGTCTTACAGAAACAGATGTTTGGTGCCAGAGCCATGGGCTCAAGCTCAATGCCAAGAAATGTATAGTTATTCCCTTTGGGAAAAAAACATGTACCCGTGAATTATCACATAAGTGGCAGTACACTAAACACTGAAAGTGTGATAAGAGACTTGGGGACACAGATGGACAGTGGCCTCATCTTTGATAACCACATCGCCACAACAGTCAGGAAATCCTTCTTTGTGGCACACCTCATCACTAAGGGCTTTTCATCCAGAAAAAAGGAGGTCATTGTCCCACTGTACTCATCCCTCATTAGACCCATTATAGACTACAACACCCTGTTTGGTATGTACCTCTCAAGACATCTGCAACAACTGGAAAGGCTGCAGAAATACCTCACTAAAAGAATCACAGGCCTAAAACAGATGCCTACGCTGACTGCCTTAAAAAACTCCAGCTATACTCTTTCGCATGTCGTCTACTCATAGGCTTAACATACAAGGCCATGTCAAACCCAGAGCTGTTGGACATGCTGCAGTTAAAGAAATCCCAATCCCTCAAAGCCACATGCTCCAGGGATCTAAACCTTGTCATCACAATAAACAAAATATGCTGGAGGGATAGGTTCCTGACCCAGAGACTCTGGAATAGACTGCCCATACATGTCAAGCAGAGCGCCTCTTTGGCCCTCTTCAAAAGGAACCTTGACGATTGGATGGGAGAAAGGAAATTCATCCCAGGGATCACGTCAGTCACCCTGCTAGACAGGCGTCCAGGGAAGTAAATAGTGAGGGAAGAAATAGCCAGGGAATTGTTATGGCTAGGCTTGTATAGGCCCTAGGACCAATAGCTTAGTACCAACCTATGATGAACCAAGGTTTGCATATAGGACTGAAAAAAATATGAAGAGAATTTTGTTACAAAAACATGAGGATGGATAAAGTTGTTAATGTTAACAATAAATGGGCAACATTTCCCTGTTATGGCTGCAGTTGTAAAGATGTCATTAGTTTTACTTCATTTTTTGCATCCGATAACAGGAAGAACGTCTGAGTTCTGGTATTATACTACTTGTAACACATCTTATGTTGTTTACATCGCTACGTCTACACAATGCTCATCCTTTTATGTTGGAAAATGCAGTTGTAAGTTTAAAGAACGAATTATGGAAAATAAATCTGACATAAGGAGAGGTATTTTTATTTTAACAAATCCATTAGGAAAGTATGTTGTGGAGAATGGTTCCACTCATCAGTTTAGATTCAGGGTTATTATTGTGGTTTATAAAAATATTAGAGGGGTGATGATAATATTTTGGAACATAATGAATATTCTTGGATATTGAGTCTAAAAGCAGATACACCTCCAGGGTTAAATAACCTGTTTTATATAAGAAACAAATGTGTTTATGTTAGTTTTTTTTACCAATTACTGGTTTTAATTTATAATATCTATTTTTTATTGATTGGCTGTGTTACATGATATACTATTTTAATATAAACTGAATGTGTATTAATGAATTGCTAATTAGCACTGAAGAAGGTGATAGCCCTAAAGCTCTGCTTAATAAATCGTTGGAGTGTTTCTGTGTTTGGATAATATTTTTTGTGAAGAAATGTAACCCAGGAGTGATTGAGGGATGCTGAAAGTATATCAGGTGTTTGTGGTGCATGTATACCCCTTGATACGTCTCAGCATGTTTACAGAAGGGGAGAAATATAGTTACTAGCAGAGTTGGATACATTGTTTGTGGTATTTGGCGAAGAGAGTGATGGAGTGGTTAAGAATGTAGAGGACTTAGAAAGAAAACAGAAGAAAAGAGGAATGGGAATAGTACATAAGGGGAAGGGAGGTTTTATAATGTTAAGGAAACTGGAAGTAAGTGGCTGTATTGTCATGGTTTGCTTTCTAGTTGATTTGGATGTCTGAATGTAGTGACCTGATTAGGAAGAGTGTGTCCTGCCCAAGGGAATGTTATAGGAGTGTAATGCTAGTGGAGAGTGTATTTTTAAGAAGGTGGTGAAAAGCTATAACTACTGGGCATATGTAGGAGATTGTAAGTTTGAAGTACTGGGGGGGGTGGATGAGGAGCTGGGAGTGGGAGGGGAGAAGAACAGGCTGCAAATCAGTTGACTGAGCATAGATAATTGGTTCACACATACGCACTGAGGCTCTGAGGGGAGGACCACTATAAGTAGGTAAGTAATGAAGAGTTATCCAGAAGAGCAACAGAAAGTATAAAAGATGTAAAAACGATTAGTAAAGAAATATTCCTAGTTTTTGTGCCCTACTGAAGTAGGGTGTGACAGCGTGTGTGGGGGCCATTCAGTATTACAGACGAGGCAAATCTATTGTAGTAGGATGTATTTATGAATCACAAAAATACTGCTAAAGAGCACGTTTAGGGCTGTGCTGACTTGGCTAGAACTTCTTTAGTATATCCTCTTGCTAAAATTCACAGAAAGGATAATATCGAAAACACCCAACCTAGCTACCAGCTATGGAAGTACATATATTAGTGTTCCAGTAAGATCCCATGACTGAGCATGCCAAGAGGCTGTCTGTAGATCAAGGAGGACCGCAACAGAGTCCTTCATTGATCTTGTGCCTTAAGGGGGTTACCGGGTTCAAAATCCAGACTTAAATGGATCACCGATGGTATATTCCTTAACATAAAAAACAAGTTGCATATGAATCATCTTCACAGGAGCTATATTAATAAGTGGAAGGTCTGATATGATGTTAATAGCTGTTGAAATTGTCATGATCCAAACTCTTTTTTTTTTTTTTTTTTTTTTTTTTAAGAATTAGAATGCTAAAGCTTTCCTAAGGACAAATGACACCCACCCCCACCTACAGAATAGTAAGGATTTAATATATAACAGAACCCAGAACTTCCAAGCAAGATATAACCAGTCATATAGGTTGATTGTTTGCAAGACATTTGACAATTATTTGAAACCAAGGACTTGAAATCATGATAATTATGCAAAATAAAATTGTTCCAGCAACAAAGACCAGCATTACAGGCTTAATCATTCCCATCCCCTGCAACTGTATGAGGATGTACACCAGAAGTTATGAGGCCAACTTGGCTGTGAAGAACTGCTTAGCAGGCTAGTTTTCTTGGCTAAAAATGACTCGGTGCATCAAGCAAAGGTGGACTAAACAGTATCTTGACCACTTAGCAAAGAGCAGCTGGTTCACTGGTGAAACACAAATCTCCAGGGACAAAATTTCACGTTTTCCCTACATGAGAGCAGGAATTGGTAGAAATAAGATGATTATTTCTGTAGCCCACTTTTCCTCAGTTGGCTGTGCCCTTCCTACCTTGTTTAATTTGTCATGTTAAAAAAAACAGTCATTTTTTCTACACAGATAAGCATACTGAATTATTGTACTGATTTTTCAGTTTAGTTTTAATAAGTAATTGTATAAATGCTGTTTTAATATCTCACTTTTCCTTTATTTAATTATCTCATTTGTTTAAATCCTAGGAATTTTCAGAAAACTATGATGTTAAGCAGTTGTTTGATTGTAACTGGATTGTGGTGAACTGCTCAACACCTGCTAACTACTTTCATGTACTGAGGAGACAGATCTTACTTCCCTTCCGCAAACCGGTAGGAGATTCTCAGCATTTGCATATTTTCATAGCAATGCACTTAACTCAATTCATAATGAGACCCACTGATGTGTGTGTTTTATGACTGACTCTCAACAGTTTCATCTTCATTTTAGTGATGTGTGGAAGATAAATACAGGAGTTTTTCAAGAGCTATGGAGATTCATTTGTATAGGTTTGTTGCAGTCATACTATAATTAATAGGCTGTTCAAACATTTCTCTAAGAACAGAAATGTAATTAACTGCAGTCTGTGACCTAGAACACTGGAAGCTGGACAAACGCTTCATGGAATGGCAAGTTAGTTTGTTGTTTTATTAAGTTAATAGAAGAATAGGCTAGCTGATGGATTATACCTTGGATATACAGAAACACTTGCACATGTCAACAGATGCTAATACCTTTATTAATCCCAGGATTATGGCACGCTGTTTCTTGTTGTGTGTCATTTAAGCTTGTACGAATACCTGAATGACATAACAAATCACCTCTACCACTACTTGCTGTCCTGCTCACTGTTGGACTCATTTCTGTCAGTGTAGCACCCTTACTACCCTCCTTGGACACTGTTCCCAGTCCTTCCTTGATAAATTCAGAAGTTTGCTGCTTGTCATTTCCATGTGTGTGGTATCAGTTATTTTTCAGTAATACCAGTTGTACTGCAGCACCTTATCTTTCTTGTTGTTAGGTCACCTCTGAACACCTTTAGTAAAAGATGATCTCTGGGGTATGTACCATTTTGCAGTCTAACCATCTGCTAAACTCTGGGTTGTGTTTGCCTCCATTTCCTTCATCCTTGTTAGAGTCGTGTCTTGCTCATCTAGCACCTGCAGCATCCTCTGACCTGATACCCTAAACTCTTCTGCATTGATGAGCAAAAAAGGTGCCTTCCTTGATCTGGCACTACTACTATAATGAGGAACAGTGTCCATTCTCCCCAGTCAGTGCTCCTCATCTCTTAATTTGAGAAGCAAAAAAATAAGAAAAAGGTTTTCTGCTATATACTGTAGAAAGCTGTTTACTGCACATACAAATATACATTCTAATAAGCAGTTTGCTATAGTAACCATACCACACCTACTAAGTGCTTCAGCCCTGACACCTATTACAGTATCGTCATTCATATCTGAATGCCAATATTGTAGTAAAGCCCCATTGGCAACTACCAGTTGCACATGCTAGCACCAAGCACCCTGTGCAGCTTTGTCTTTGCCCCACCCAAGCTACACCTTTGTTCATCACTGTGAGTGTCAAACAACTACAGTACTAGATCAAGTCAAGATGAGCATAGGCTTATTTTGTTCCCTAGCAGGAAACTGTTCATAACATTTTTAATGTGGATTGATATTCACTCGAGCTGTAAATGGTACAGGCAAAAAGTACAGCATTTAGTGACATAACTAGTGACTTAAAATATTTCCCCCAGTTTTCTTTCAACTATCGCATGGGAAGCATTAAAGTACAAGGAAAGCATCTTCATTAAGAGAAAAGGAATGTAAGATTAACAGGACACAGTCTGAAGATTATTATACAATAGTGGTGGTTTTATGATTCTAATTCTGAATAGTCTGATCAGCAAAAACTATTATTTTATAAAAAGCGGCGATGAATGCAGAGAGCAGTCTGCACAGGTGTATTGTAGGGAGATTTATTGCTATCTTTGGCAAATGAGTGAGTAAAACTGGGGGGAAAAGAATATGTTGCTTTAATTAAGGCGCACTCTTTATGTAGTAGATAAGGAAACTGACAAACTAAGGATGCTTTACATGCTATTGCTGTATGTGTTTCTTTTGTTTATAATGGGTTTGCTGTAGAGGAGGGGTTTGTTACTTGTTTGTAGTAGTTTTACTTCTCCGAAAGACATACGTGAATGGGCGTGTCTTCACTGAAGGTTGGGCGTCGGGCTGGCAACTCGGCACCATAAAAATCGACTGCCAATCATTAGCGGACTGGAGTTCCGCTGTGGCGACCCCTAACCAGGAAAAGCCAACAAGACAAACAACAAACATTTATTGACATTTGATTACCAGGAAAGTTTGACTAGATAGTGCCCATTTTCAGCCGAGGCCCAGGGAGAAAATCTTCAAAGTATTGCAAAAACATTTTAAGAACAATAATTTTGTAGTCTTCATATATAATACAAAAACATCTACAGCTTAAATAATTATACCAAATTAGACATAATGTGAAAACATTGGTTAAGAATAGATATAACTTATATGAGAATGATTTCATATTTTAGAGAAATTTTAGCCAGTTTATAGAGAAATTAAAGGTAAGTTAGTGTAATGCAAACAGAAATTATAATATGAAGTGAGAGAAAAAAAGAGTTATGGCATATTTAGAAAGAGAGTCAGGAGAGAGAAATTGGTTGAAGTAAGGAAGTGAGTAAAGAAGGGGGGGGGAGTAAAGAGGTACAAGGTATGAACATACTTTTTCATATTTGGGGATATAGTTTATCTGAGGTTGAGCAAGAACAGAGCCAGAATTTGGCTAGGAAGTCTGAGTATATCAAATAACCAGAAATGAGCATGATTCTGCTCGAGTGATAAAGAAAGAATGAAGTCAAACATGAAACTTATTTATGAGAAGACACAAATGACCTTATAAATGCTTTGCTTAAACCTATCTTATTTGCATTTTGGAGTGGAATGTAACAAAAAAGCTTTTTTTTTGTTGCTTTTTGTGAACACTAATCATTTTGCTTCCTTTTCCTGTAGTTTCAAGTATATGGATAATGAGATTGGTGGGGTTATTTTTCAACATGGAATAAGCTGCTAGACTGTTCAGTATGGTATTATATTGAAACATTCTTTGAACAGTTGTGGTGAGCTACAATTACTGCTCTGTGTACTTGTAGATTATTACTGGCATGAATTTGTACTAGGAGCCTGGTTTGCTGAATAGTTGTTCAGGAATGGATGAACAGAAGCCTAAAGTTTGAGCGGAAAGGGATATAGGACAGTATAGTCGTTTCATTAGTAAAATGAATGTATATTTTCCTTTTCATCATTTCTCGGTGTCATACTCACATGTGGCTGAACTGCTCATCTGTTGCTCTGCAGATTATGTCTGCCAGGATTATTATTTACTGGCATCACAACATGAGCACCCCAGGGACATATCACAGACTTACAGGAAGGAGCTTCATTTTGCTTAATAGGTTTACAGCACTTACTACGTTATCATTCCATCTTTAAAAGCAAGCTAGTTTAAATGAAAGTTTTCAAGGCATGTGACCTTTGCACTGGTAGGCATGTCTTGAGTATTTCAAATAACCAGAAATACTAAAGCGTGATTCTGCTGTTTGAGTGAAAAAGGAAGAATAACATTAAGCACAAGCATATCTGTACACCACTGTTACTGTTAATTTGTTAATAACGTTTCACTGCCTTGGTCAGTTGAACTTACTTAGCTCTTCATTTAGAGGAGCACTGAATCACAGTGCATCAAACTCTGTTTGGACCCAAATTAAAATTGACTTTCTGTAAATGAATTTAATAGCATTCCTAGCTGGTGCCACTGACCTTTTCTCATGAACAGGGACGCGATATATTGTTTGAGTGATCTATTTAATGCATTTAGTGGAATCACACTAACAAAAATTAATCAGTCTAGCCAGTTTGCAGCATTTTTCAATGACTGGTTTGGCAGTAACACTGTAGTTTCAAGTGTAGAAAGGTTTTAATCTGTTCACTACAAAAGCAAAACAAACCACTGTGTCTGCTGTAATATTTATCTTCATATATGGAGCTAAAGAGATTTAGCAAAATGCTGAATCATCAAAACACAACCGATCGATTCTAGCATATCAGACCATCAGCAAAGTAAAAACCTAAACCATCGAAACACAAAATATCGCAAAAGGAAAGCAACCAGTTTCCTTTTGCGACCCATTAAACCTTACAATTAACTTCAGACATAATTTGTCTGAATAGTGGTAGTTTTATGGAAAGGGTTTTTCTGAGGTAAGATGTAGTGTTGAGGTAAGTGGCAGGGTTAGAGTTATTTATTAGTTAAATGGGCAGGTTAAATCAGATAACCTAGCTATAACCTTTATCTTTAATCCATGACTCTTCACCCATAAAATTCCTACTGTATTATGGTATCATTCAAAAGCTAGCTTATTGCTGCTTATGGATATCCTGGGCAGCCATGGCTTGTGTAGCCTGTCAAACGATTGTTTCATGATGCCACCCTTGCTTCAGCAAAGTCCACTGACTTTTACTCGCTCATAAATAAACGCTTGAGCCTTTTGCCGTGTACCACAAGGATTTTAATAAAATCAGAAGTAAGCTTTGTATGGTGGACCCCCATTGTAAATCAACTTTACAGAAAAAAATAAAATGCTGATTACTTTCTGTAAATTAAATCTGCTGTTCCTCACTATAGAAATAATCTTAAAGCATTAAGCAAGACCATACAGCTTACTGTCAGGGACAACAAAGCCACTTATGAATTTATAGTAGTCACCAATGCCAAAGATAACCATAAATCCTTCAGCTACATTAGGAAATTCAGAAGTAATAGTCTAGTCTTGCTCCAGCAGCATATCTCAGTCTGTCCCAGAAGCTATACTTAATTTCCTGACTGACAAATTTCATTTTAGTTTCACCCCTCCCCAACATCCGATTGCCCTCCTTTCACTTTTCCCCTTATTATACCATCTTAATTACCTTAAATCAGTTCACATCAACACTTTCCAAAACCGAAAACACTGGTTTTATGAGCTCCAAAAATCTTGGTATACATGTCGAGAACACACAATTAAAGGTTGGGCAGGGACACGAAGCATTGGTTGGACAGAGAGGGTGCAGGTGTTGGTTTGGCCACTCAGCTGAGATCTCAACCCTGTAGCTGTGCCAGTGGGGAGTCTTATTGGGGATCTGGAGAAAGAGGGAGAAATCAGCCCCAGGACTGACTGTGGTCTCTATGTGCTCTGAAGGGAAATTGTACTTTACTGTGTGTGTACTTGTCATCTTCCCAGGTGTGTACATTCCCTACTACCAGTGGTGAGGATTGAGGCTCCTTGATTACTGGGCCAGTGCTGAGACATCATGCTTACCATAACAGTAGATGTCCTTCTCTTCACTGTTGCAGTATTCCTTAAAGAAGGGATGTCCCTTCCCGTGCAGCCCATCACTCGGCCAGTATGGAAAAGCTTGAAAATAATCTTTTTTGCACCATATATCACATTTATGCTCCTCACACAGATAATATAACATAAAAGGGACATACAGATGCAACTACCCAGAACTGAATTGCCCCAGAAGAGGGCAATCTTCCTACGACAAGAGAGGTCCGCACACATCCAGAAGGAAGAAGAAAGAAGAGGGGGTTGGAGGATAGGAGAGAATACTGCAACATTGAAGAGAAGGACATCTACTGTTGTAAGATTTTACACATCTGTACTCTGTCCTTCTATATAACTGTTGCAGTAGTCCTTAAAGAAGGGAGAGTAAAAAAGCTTAAGAAACAGAATGGCAGGTGGAAGGCTGAGAGGAGCCCATAACAAGTCCACATAAAATGATTTCAGCAAGACCTGCTGTAGCCCTAGAATCCATATCCAACTTATGCTTAGTAAAGGTATGCATTGAAAACCATGTAGCAGCTTCAAGGATGGAATTGGTGTCCAACCTCTTGAAGAAGGCACCAGAAGAGGCAACAATCCTAGCAGAATGAATTATATCAGAAGCAGATAAAGATTTGTCATGCAAAGAATAACAAAAAGAAATGGCCCTGGATAGCCAGGAGGAGATGGTTTGTTTAGAAACATCCAAACCCAAAGACATGGGATGAAAGGAAACAAAAAGCAGATCAGACTTATGAATAATCCTAGTTTTATCTAAATAATACCTGAGCTGTCTTGCAAATCCAAGGTATGCAGTACCCTCTCAGGACAGACTGAGAAAAAGGGAAAAAGGAAAGAGTCGTTCCGACTGATTTAATGACAACTCAGCAACCTTGGGCATAAAAGAAAAATTAGTACATTGGGGCGCCCTGTCCCTCTGAAAAAACAAAAAAGGAGGAATTGCCATAAAGGTTTGGAGCTCAGAAACCCTCCGAGCAGAGGTAAGAGCCAGCAACAAACAGTCTTCAATCTACAATGTTGCAAAGAAGCAGAATTTGCAGGCTCAAAAGGAGCCTGAGTCAGTTTTTCCAAAACAAAGTTAAGGTCCCAAGAAGGAGAAATAGGTTTTCTTGGAGCCCTAATATGCAGGACAGCTCAAAGAGAAGCCAGGGGAGGAGTCAAGGGCAGAAATGGATAACAAATGGGCCTTCACAGAAGACTAGGCCAAGTCAGACTGGAGCAACTCACACAAATAAGAAAAGACAGAGAGACTCCCACTGAAAAAGGGTCCTGGTTTATGAGCATGTTACCAGACCGAAAATCTTTTCCATTTGTACATATAAGAATTTCTGGTTGAGGGTATTCTTGCTTCCTATAAAACCCTTAGTACATCCTCAGGGTTTTGATCCCTTTCAGGCACCACTTTTCTATCACCCACAATGTCATTTGAAGAGTGGACAAGTGGGGATGGATGAGAGACCCTTGTCCTGTGTGAGGAGATCCAACTGGTGAGGTAACTTGTCATGATTGCCCCTGGCCAGATACATTAAGAGGGGTAACTAGTGTTGGCTTGGCCCAATGGGAGTCACTAGCAACATTTTGGGGAGTCCAGCTGTATCTTCTGCAGGACTCTTGGAAGCAGAGGAAGTGGAGAGAAAGCATAAAGAGACCTCTCTTTCCATGGAAGAGGATAGGGCATCTGTTTTCCCGTCCATGGCATGCAACAGCTTGGCCTTAATGTCCTCAGGAAGAGACTGGAGATGAAGCCAAGAATAATGCCTCATGATGGACCCAAAAGTAGCGGCCTTAGAAGTGATGTCAGCAGCATCGTAGTTACACTTAAAAGAGTTGTAAGCTGCTTGAGAAAGTAAATTTTTAAAAAGAAAAAAATAAGGCACTTATCTGGTGTTCTAAAAAGTCAGAACAGCAACAAAACATTCAAACCAACTGGCGGCAAAAGAAGTTCTGGGTAGTTGCATCCGTACATCCCTTTTATGCCCTACGTTCTGTGTGAGGAGCATAAATGTGACGTACAGTGGAAACAAGATCCTTTTCAAGCTTTTTTTTTTTTTTTTTTTAAATGAAGAGTGTGCTATTGCATGCGCGCGTGTGTGTGTGTGTGTGTGTGTGTGTGTGTGTGTGTGTGTTAGTGTTTATGTGGGGGTGGGGGGCTTCCATACCTCTGAACTCCTTCTAGACTAACGAGCAGTGGATGTAGTGATGGCATTGGGGACATTGAACACCAGGGAAACTTATGCAGTATATTGTTAAATCAGGTAAAACATTAATAGAAAAGCAGCCAGGGGCACTCTTGAAAAAAATCCTAACCCACTTACAGAGTTGTTTTTGGGGGTGTGGGTTGTCTCCTCTCTGTATCCTGTTATGGCTCCTTACCCAGTGCCATGCATTCATTGCTGGGTCTACGAACCACCTCTTATCCTCAAACTTCATCTGATAGGCCTAGTGCCAGAATGTAACCTGAGGGTATCCTGGAGGTTGGGTTGTCAACATCCACCAGCCGGGGAGGGGGATTGTCCTTTTCTGATCAACTCCATTGCTACTGCTTCCTCCCGATTTCTATGATAAAGTCCAGGAGTGGGTGTACAATGGGGGACGTGTGACATTTCAGTTCACCTCCAAGATAGCTCAGCCATGTCCCCACCCCTTTCTCCCGTTGGACATACCCCCGATAGAGACATCTCTCCCTGTCTCTACATCAGTCATCCAAGCCGCTAATCAAACCCTGGTCGGCTGGGCCGTAGTTAGAGCTTTATCCTTCTACATCACTGGAGCAGCCTAACCCACTTACAAAATTAATTGACCACAGGTTTTGAGGAGTGAAGCACAGCAGGACTAAGATGTATGAAACTCTAATGTCTGTCATGATTAACCAGTTATAGTGTTGCATGACTTATGAGGTCTGTGCTCATGACTTTCTCAGCAATGCTGGGAGAACACTAGATGACACCTGGAAGTCTTTCTACATATTACTCTAATCCATTTAAAAAGTTAATAGACCATCAGATCTTGTAAATTGATGAAATTACAGAACAATAAGAATGAAACTCTAATTTCTGACATTATTGAATGAGTGTAATCACTCTTTATTCACAAGGGACAGTGACAATTTGTCGACATTCTGCAAACTTAGGGACAGGTAAGTGGTATGAAGGTATGCCCATATGTGTTTGGATGTGTGTGGAGGAGGAATGAATGGAGCAGTGTCTGTATTAACACATGCATCAGCAACTACAAGGGCAGCAGAAAAGAGTCTCTTTGTGCTTGCAGAAATCACAGGGCGAGTCAGAGACATGCAAAATCTGTCAATAATGAGGTCTTTCCTCATTTTGGCTAATGTGTCTCTGAATTGCTGGTTTCCACACTTGAGCTAAAAGGACTTTTTTCCGTAGCCTTACCACTCATTACTGGGTCTGTTACTGAATCCTGGCCAACTTATTTGTTTGCTGCATTTAACAGAGTTGGTGTTAACACATAACTTTTTTCTTTTTTATATAATTTTATATGTGAAAAAAAGGAACATCTTTAGATTCAGCATTTGCACAATATACAAAACATTTTTACACCTGTTTAAAACCTGAGTATGTAAAATATGTTTGAGATATTGATTGAAAATTTTATTCGTTATAGCGATAATTTAAGTCTGTAATGATTCTAGAGGCTAGATTGTAAGCTTTATAATTCATCTAGATAAGAAATGCATATTGTAAAAATAAAAAAAACGTGTTTTAGACTTGCCCTGGAATTCTTGGTCATGCTGCATAGAAATACAGCTTGGCTTGATTTAATATGATTTGTGGTCATGTAAAAATATACAAGAGCAGATTGCATTAAAAGACTGCTTGACTGTGACTTGCTCAGATGAGTAGTTTGGATAACTCAGATATGTATCCTACCATCCTGGACAAAATAAGTAGCACAGGTACCCTTATTGCAACACACAGGTCTGCCCCAAGCTAAACACAAAGAAACATGCAGACATATGTATTTGCACAGATGCTCAGACATATACAGCCCCATACATATTCAAAGACAGGCATACCCATGCCAGTACACTTTGCATCCATCATCGCCCCACCCATACCAGTTATAGATCACTTCAGGCAGTCTTACACAGACACAGATGCACAGTAAGTATTGCATTGCATATGCTCACTCTGGTTACTCACAAACTGTCCCAGTGTGTGCCAGCATGCATGCAGAAAGTCACACATACACACTATACTACTTACCTGGATTGGCAGCCTGAGCAGTGTGAAGCTGCTGTGCCTCCCCATGTTCAGATTCTCCCTTGTAAAGCATGAGAGCACTTGGCTACATTGTGGTGTACTCTTGCGTATTTTTCCACTGCTGCACAGAGATTTTTTTTATACTATAGATGTGATTGAATCACTTCACTATGCACGATCCCTTTCTGAGTAGTGAACCAGGATGTGCGATGTTTGCGTTCATTTGACCATATCCCTGAACTACTGAATTTACATTTGGCTCTGTAAAGCCTTACTGCTATGTAGTGAAAGGGTGCTATACTGAGCAGAAAGGGATATCTGAATTGGGATCCCCTTGTGTACTACACAAAGGTTTGCAAATTATACAAGCTGCCTTTGAATTTGTGCCTTATGAGTTTGAAGGGCCCACACAGATTGCCCAGATTATTAGGTGCCTCAACCACCTCACTCCTGTGTACAGTGAAATAGCAACTACATTAAGGGACTACATCATGCAAATAATTTTTGAAATATTTGTAAAATATGCTAGACACATGCATTAAGTGCAAACCTTGCTTACTGAACTTTAGTGCATTGAACTTTGATTAATCTGAAAAGATGTTTACCAGCTTACAGAGTCAAGTAAGAGGCACATTACTCTTGACTGTGTTTAGCTAAGGGCTAACTGTTCTCTTAGAAAAGGATGTATGCAGAGGTACTAAAAGAAAAGTTAAGCATGATTACATGACAGAGGCACTGAAAATAAAAAAACAGACATGATACAAGTCTGGTTTACAATTAGAAAATGATTTGTAATTTTCTATATTCTATCAGTCCAAACGTGACACGATCTCTTTGACCTGGTTGTTTATACAAGACTATAAAATGCTCAGTAGCCAGTAATAAATTGGAACTCATCATCTGGACTCGATTTGATTGATTTGCTTTGATCAGCACAAACCTTTAGTTTGGACTGAATGTACCAGTGCCTGCAAGTGTG
The DNA here is from genome assembly GCF_019279795.1 of Protopterus annectens. Classification (NCBI taxonomy): domain Eukaryota; kingdom Metazoa; phylum Chordata; order Ceratodontiformes; family Protopteridae; genus Protopterus; species Protopterus annectens. The sequence continues at coordinate 777,736,569 of NC_056748.1, forward strand.
TTGACTGAACAGATAGCTGCACTGTATAGGGTTAATTCCCTTATCAGTGAGCTAAAATAATTATTTTCATGCTTATAAGTAAAGACATCTTTATTTTTGATTTGATTTACTGATTATTTAGTGTTATTTGGTAATAAACTGCCTAAGCTTGTGCCTCGGTGTCTTGTGTCACTTCTCAACTGTATTAACCACAGAGTTAAAGTAATGGACCATAACAATGAGGAAAACAAGAAAGACATTTGAGTAAAAACTCCAGTAAAGAAATGGCAGCAGAGAATTTCTTAAATGCAGAAAGAAGGAATGAACCTCACTTAATACATTTGACTATTTGCAGTGAATTTATTTAAATATGAAGAAACTGCAACAAAGTCAGGGATTTTAGTTTTAAAATAATAGAAAGAACAGTAATTAAAGCAGAAATTATGATAAAACAACAATTAGAATGTAAAGGTAGAAGATATAAAGTAAAGGAGATGAACACGTGGAAGAGAATCCCTGCAAATTAAATTTTATTTTGACTGAATAAAGTGATCAGAATGATATTCAGTGAAGTTCCGGGGGGGGGGGGGGTAAATCTTAGACCTCATATGCAGAGGACTGTTCATGCTGCATCCCCTTTTATCTCCATCATCTCAGACATCTGTGTACCATGGGGAAGGAATCCCCTGCTTTTCTGATGCTTGTGTCAAGTGAGTTGTCTTTTCTTCTAACTGCAGAACTGTAGTTTTAAACATCTAGGCTGGGATTCAGAAACAAATAGCACATTGCTTTAGGCAAAGCTTGAGTAGTGAGTGGACGTATGCAAGGTGGGCTGATTCAGAGACACAGGTAGCACTACTGCACAACCAGTTGAAGTTGCATGATCAGCATAAGTTCATAGGTTGGTACTAGGCTTTCGGACCTAGGGCCTATACAAGCCTAGCCATAACAATTCCCTGGCTATTTCTTCCCACACTATTTACTTCCCTGGACCCCTGTCTAGCAGGGCGACTGACGTGATCCCTGGGGTGAATTTCCTTTCTCCCATCCAATCATCAAGGGTCCTTTTGAAGAGGGCCAAAGAGGTGCTCTGCTTGACATGTATGGGCAGTCTATTCCAGAGTCTGGGTAGTCTCTGGGTCAGGAACCTGTCCCTCCAGCATGTTTTGTTTATTGTGATGGCAAGGTTTAGATCCCTGGAGCGTGTGGCTCTGAGGGATTGGATTTCTTTAAGAGTAGCATGTCCAATAGCCCTGGGTTTGACATGGCCTTGTATGTTAAGCAGAGATCGCCTCGGAGTAGACAATATACAACAGAGTATAGCTGGAGTTTTTTTAAGGCGGTCAGCATAGGGCATCTGCTTTAGGCCTGTGATTCTTTTAGTGAAGTATTTCCACGGACTTTCCAGTTGTTGCGGATGTCTTGAGAGGTACATACCAAATGGGGAGTTGTATTCTGTAATGGGTCTAATGAGGGATGAGTACAGTGGGACAATGACCTCCTTTTTTCTGGATGAAAAGCCCTTAGTGATGAGGTGTGCCACATAGAAGGATTTCCTGACTGTTGTGGCGATGTGGTTATTGAAGGTGAGACCACTGTCCACCTGTGTCCCTAAGTCTCTTATCACACTTTCGGTGTTTAGTGTACTGCCACTTATGTGGTAATTCACGGGTACATGTTTTTTCCCAAAGGGGATAACTATGCATTTCTTGGCATTGAGCTTGAGCCCATGGCTCTGACACCAAGCATCTGTTTCTGTAAGGCCCTTTTGTAGAGTATCAACATAATTTGGGGATTCAATAATGGCTCCCAGTTTTCAGTCATCTGCAAACTTGGTTAGCCAGAGTCCCTTAGTGTTGGCCTGTACTTCAGAGAAGTAGATGCCAAACAAGAGAGGTCCCAGGACTGAACCCTGAGGTACTCCACTTGTAACTTGTCTGAAGCTGGATTTGGAGTCAGCTACTTTTACAGTGTGGGTTCTGTCAGTAAGCCAGTTGGCAACCCATCGAGTGATGTAGGGATTAATGCTCAGCTTAGTAAGTTTATCTATAATGCCAGAGTGGGGGATGGTTTCAAAGGCCTTGGCGAGGTCCAGATAGGCTGTGTGGACTGCCTTACCCTTGTCCATGGCTCTGGAGACTGATTTGAAGAAGTCAATCAGGTTCAGGAGACAAGATCGACCCTTCACAAACCAAAATTGGGTGGGGTCCAGTGTTTTAAGGTTGCCAGTGTCTTTGTTTATAAGTTCCATGATAATACGTTCCATAGCCTTGCAGATCAGGCTCGTCAGACTAATGGGGCGGTAGTTCCCGGGATCCAAGGTGGATCCCCCCATGTGGAGTGGGATAACTGTAGCTGTGCACCACTCAGTGGGCATGAAACCTGAGGTGAGGGTATGATTAAACATGGCACTTAGGTGAGGTACCAGTTCATTTTGTAGTTCATGTAGTACACAGCCCGGGATGTCATCTGGTCCCATGGATGCTGTATTCTTAGCTTTGGAGAGTGCAGTTTTTTACCTGTGTGGCCATTATTACCGGAATTTGGCAATCTTCCGGTATTGAGATGGGCCATTTAGGGGGTGAGAGGGGGGAGAGGTTGGCACTGAATCCAGTCTGCCAGGATATTGACAATATCCTTGGGATCAGTATATTTAATGCCATTCTATTGTAGCTCAGAGCAGATCTGAGCATTGCCATTTAGATTCTTGACATAGTTATAGAATGGCTTGTGGTTGTCTTTGGAATCTTTGGCAATTTTATTTTCGTAACTAGCTTTGGAGGATTTTAGGAGGGATCTCAGCTTCTTACTGAGGCTGGTAAGGGAGTTTTTTGCATCCTGGGATTTTCCATTTTTCTGCCACAGTTTCTTCCTTTTGTTGTAAAATTTGTTTATGGCAGAGGACCACTAGATTGGCTTCCTTTTTTTGGAGGAGAGCATCTTGGTTCTATTTGGGATGGCACGATTCATGCATGAGTGGATGCGCTTGTACAGTGCCTTAGTGTAGGACTCAGCAGTCGAACTTTCAGTTCCCATCTGCATAGGTGTTATGAAGTTTGTAACTTTTGACTTGAGTAGCATGAAGTTGGCTTTGGAGAAGTTTTTATGGAGGTTTCATTACTGGGGGGTGGGGATGTGGATGTTAAGGGTGATTAGGTTATGGTCTGATCTGACCAACGAGGGGGTGACCATAGGTGTGGAGCATCGATTTCCCATGTTGGTAATGACCAGGTCAAGGATATTGGAGCCCCTGGTGGGACTATGGATTAGTTGATCCAGGGCATTGGAATTTATGAATTCCAAAAACCGTTGGGCAAAGGTGTTGGTACACAAGTAGTTTTCCTAGTTAATGGCAGGGTAGTTGAAATAACCCAGTATTAGGGTGTTTGGTTGTATATTAATATTTTCCAGTATGTTTAGAACGGTGTAGTGAGAATCTTGGGGCATGGTGGGGGATCCGTAGCAAGCTACAATTTGGATTGCAGTCTTACCTAGTGTTAGTTGCACCTGGAGAATTTCAGATGCATTGTGTTGGGCAACTAACCTGGTGGTGTGAATATCTTTGGTGACTATGGCACTCCTCCACCTTTAGTGTTTCGATCTTGGTTTGGTGGCCGAAAAGTGTGGTAAGAGTTGTGCTCTCTGGAGCCTTGAACCAGGTCTCAGTTACTGCACAGATATCGATGTTCTCCATTTTTAGGAATGCCTCGAGCGAGTGCATTTTGAGGTTTAGACTTGTAGCATTACCTTCAGATTTTGCATGTTTGTACCTGTTATGGTGGTGTTTTTGTCCTTTGAACTTTGCCTAAAAAAAGGACTGTAGGGGTGGCAAGAGCCTTTGCCAGTAATCTGAATCCCAGGGGCGACAGGTGCAGACCATCTCTGGCAAAGCATCGTGGTCTGTCGATCATGTGGTTCCAGGCAGACAGATACTGGATCCCCTTTGAATGACACCAGAAGCTGAGCCAATTGTTGAAGTCAGTCATTTTGTCCTTATATTGTGGTATCATTCTGGGTGAAGGCAGGATGCTACTCAGGGCTAGGGTCATACCTGCCTGGGCCACATGATCCGAGAGCTCTTCCATGTCTCTTTTCATGTAGTCCAGGGAGGTATGTCACAAGTCATTCACTCCAACATGGACAATGACAGAGTCATATTTGTACTTGTTGTTGAGTGACTTGAGTGCATGAGTTATGTGGTGGATCCTGGCACCCGACAGGCAGCTGACTGTAATTTTCTCCTTGTTCAGCCTTGTGAGTGGGACATCAGTGTGCCTGACGAGTCACCTATGACCAAAGTGTTAGGTACATTGTCTTGCCTTAGGGGCTGTTGCTGGGTAGCACACTGGTGTTGTGAGCTATGTGACGCTTTGGTTGTGATTGGTGTTTGTTTGCTTTTCAGCTTCGGAGGTCCTTGTTGCTTGGGCAGGTTACAGTTAAGGGCCTCCGCATATGTGGATTTACTGTTGCTATGTGTGGGTGTTGGTGGTGTGAGTGTAGAAGGGCTATGTGTTGCTTGAGGTGTAGCGTGGGTGTTAACCTTCTCCTCTTGACTGTCAACCTTCTCCTCTTGACTATCTAACACAATCTTGGGGTGGAGAGAGCTTTGCTTCCAGTTTGGCTATGCAAGTGCATCTCTCACAGGTTGTAGTGTTGGGTGGTAGGAGGAGAGGGTTGTCTGTGTACATGAGGCAATTGCTGCATTGCCCCAGTATGCCCAGATTCACCAGGTGGACAGGAGAACTCATCGGAAGCTGACCCTTGGACATGCCTGGTTTGGTGCTTTTTTTTTAAAAGTACAGGAGCTATTTTCCCTTACCTTAGCAAGGTACTTTGCAATTATAGGCTGTTTAGTGCCTATGATTAATTTCACCTTATTAATAAGGAGAGTTGAGTGCTTGTATCAGTTTAAGGCTTCCTAGTGCATTCCAGCAGGTATTAGAGCAAGTGCTAGTCACAGGGATGCTTAAAGGTAAGATGAAAAAAAAAATGGTTTATCCTAAACATTGCAGTGTGCACTAGAGAAGTTAGATGTGAAAGTAGGTAACTTAAGTTTTACCTGTCTAAAAAGTTAAGTTTTAGTGGTGAGTCACTATTTTTAAAACAGCAAGATAGACTGAAAGGGGGTGATCACTTTTGTATTCCGGTACTATGGAATACAGTAGAATGGCCAATAAATTTAAATAGTTGAAGGGGAGTGATTTCACAAAATAATTTTGTGCTTACTCACACAAGCCAGTGAAAACGGAGAGGAAATGAGATCATCATATGCCAGTCATATACCTCTCAACCTCTTAGAGCAAGAAATCTGGACAATGCCAACAATAAAAGTGGGACAAAGGCTCAAAAATAGGGACAGTTTTTTAAATATTGCTCTTACAAACTTAGAAAGTTGATAGAGTAACAGGTTTTACATTAGCATGCATTTTCTGAATGTTATGAAGTCTGAAACTCAAATGTCAGTCATTATTTTTTTTAACTTCAGTTTTAATGATTTGCCATAAAACCACATTTTTATGAAAAACGGTCCTAAAATATGAGGAAAAAAATCTGTACAGTTGAAAGGTATGTGCCAGTGACTGTATAATGATATGGAAATGAGCACCATTGTGGTAGTGAGCCAAAATTTAAATGTAAACAAGGGTAAACAACATGGCAGATTGATTCAGAAATACAGAAACATTTTCTGGTCAGTCATGGTCATCAGTAGGGAGTTTGTACACAGTGATTTCTTAGTGAACAGAGACCATGCCAAGATGCTTGGATTAGCAGCCATAACAGTCAAGCAGTATTTGTTAGAGACCATTGTCACAGCCAGTGTCTGAGACAAGGAGCATCATTGCCCTCCACATCACAGGGGGACATCACAATGCCTAATATATCATCACCTACACGACCACAGTATAATCAAATGCTATCTTGTGGATAAACCACTGTACTTGAGTTTGTAGACACGTGCCATCCATCCATAATCCCATTTTTCCATTTGTGTAAATATGGTCAGGGTGACACCTCAGCAATGACTTTCATCTAGAACCAGTCTTCATACCCCCGGGTGGCTAGCCCGTTCTGTGGTTGGTCTTAGTACCATACACATGTACATACATTTGCTTTTATGATCAGTTTAGTGTGCTCAGTCTACCTAAAGCATGTCTTTGGAGAAGGAGGAATCCGGAGCACCCAGAGAAAATCTGTGTGAACACAGGGAGGACATGCAGACTCCACACAGAAGGCACCCCATCTAAGAATTTAACTAGGGATCCTCATGCTGTCAGCTGACTATGATACTCACTGTGCCACTGTGTCATCATCACATTGAATCACATTTGATGTCTGAAGTACAAATTCCAGTGGACATGAAGGAATGTGTGTAACACTGACAGTCCCTGCTAGAGGTATACTGGGATCTTCCAGCAACCATTCGGGAATAGGCTGATCATATCACTGAAATTCACCTCATGTATACTACATTATTTCCTTGATATTGTGATGCAGCATATGTGGTTCCTAAGGACCTCAGATGAGAGAAACAGCAGTGTTTGGGCATTAAAAAAAGAGACCATTTACCTGAGTTTCTAAGAGCCATTGATTGCACCCACATTGCTCTCAAGGCCTCACATAGTCCATATGGACAGTGGTATATCAGATGGTATGGTCTCCACTCCATCAACTGTCAGTTGGGGTGCAAAGTACAGGTTATTATGTACAGTGTGTCTGTACACCATCCAAGCAGTTCTCACAATTTTCATATCTGGCATACATTTAACCTGTACTAGTAATTTGTGTGGTGTGACCTCTCAGAGGGTCATTTTGTTGGTGATTGCAGATGTGCCCTGGTGCCATGACTTCTCTCACTTCTGTACAACCCACAAAAGATGACTGAGCTGGAATCCAACACTGCAGTGTCATAGACCTACAGATTCATTGAATGTCTGTTAAGATAGATGAAGGTTCACTTCACTTTCATTGCCTAGATTTCTCTGGTGGCATGTTGCAGTATGCTCTGGATACCTGTAGTAAGATATTTGTTGAATGTGCAGTTTTGCATCTCATGGTGGTATGCAGACAGCTGGAGCTGAGTATTGCCATCAGAGGTTAAACCTAACAGAGCCAGTGGTAGAGGAGGTGCCAGGTGAGGAGCTGACAGAGAAGCCAGCTGCATAGAAGGACCTTGTGAGGCAGAGGCAGGCACAATGCATTGTGGCACTAACAAAGAGGCAGCTTTTAGGCCACAAGTAAGACCAGATTAGACACAAAAAAAATTAAAACTGATGCATGCAACACCATACCCAGACTGTTTTGCATTGTGCAATCGCTAGCCATGTTAACTTATCCCGGCAACCTCTCCATCACATAGGATTTAATGCTAAAGTTTGCTAAATAGGCACAGGGTACTAGGACACTGACCTTGGCATAATGTTATAGCTGATGGATTGTCTTCTGGTGATGCTGCCCCTGCCTTGTGTTTCATGTCTTCTCTTGTCTCCTGAATCTGATTGACTTCTTCGAATCAGTCTCCAGAGCTGTGGACGAGGGTAAGTCAGTACACACAGCCTATCTGGACCTCGCCAAGTCCTTCAACACCATCCCCCACTCTGGAATCATAGATAAACTTACTAAGATGGGCATAAATCCCTATGTCACTCAATGGGTTGCCAGCTGGCTTACTGACAGAACCCAGACTGTAAAAGTAGCCGACTCTAAATCCAGCTCTAGACAAGTGACAAGTGGAGTACCTCAGGGTTCAATCCTGGGACTGCTCTTGTTTGGCATCTACTTCTCTGAAGTACAGGCCAACACTAAGGGACTCTGCCTAACAAAGTTCACAGATGACTGCAAACTGGGAGCTATTATTTAATCCCCAAATGATGTGGATATTCTACAAAAGGGCCTTACAGAAACAGATGCTTGGTGCCAGAGCCATGGGCTCAAGTTCAGTGCCAAGAAATGTATAGTTATCCCCTTTGAGAAAAAACATGTATCCATGAATTACCACATAGGTGGCAGTACACTAAACACCGAAAGTGTGATAAGAGATTTAGGGACACAGGTGGACAGTGGTCTCAACTTCGATAACCACATCCCACAACAGTTAGGAAATCCTTCTATGTGGCACACCTCATCACTTAGGGTTTTCATCCAGAAAAAAAGAGGTCATTGTCCCACTGTACTTATCCCTTGTTAGACCCATTATAGAGTACAACGCCCCATTTGGTATGTACCTCACAAGACATCTGCAACAGCTGGAAAGGCCGCAGAAATACCTCACTAAAAGAATCACAGCCTAAAGCAGATGCTCTATGCTGACCATCTAAAAAACTCCAGCTATACTCTGTGGCATATCGTCTACTCAGAGGCGATCTCTGCATAACATACAAGGCCATGTCAAACCTTGAGCTGTTGGACATGCTCCACTTAAAGGAATCCCAATCCCTCAGAGCCACATGCTCCAGGGATCTATACCTTGTCATCACAATGAACAAAACATGCTGGAGGGATAGGTTCCTGACCCAGAGACTCCCCATACTCTGGAATAGACTGCCCATACATGTCAAGCACAGCGCCTCCTTGGCCCTCTTCAAAAGGAACCTTGACGATTAGATGGGAGATAGGAAATTCACCCCGGGGATCACGTCAGTCACCCTGCTAGACAGGGGTCCATGGAAGTAAATATTGTGGGTAGAAATATCCAGGGAATTGTTATGGCTAGGCTTGTATAGGCCCTAGGGCCGATAGCCTAGTACCAATCTATGACCCTTAGAGTTTGCCTTCTGACTACTCATGTTCAATCAGTCTACATTACTTTTTCTTCAGCTGGTCATAACTGTGCCCTTCCCTCTTTTGGCATCCAACCAGAGCTCAGTTATTAGCCTTCTGGTTACTCATTATTCTTGTAACGGCATCCCCTTAGCTTACATTGGCTGATATAGTGTCCCTCCCCCTCTTTGGCGTCCGTATGGAGTTTTCTTAATCTCCTGCGTCAAACATCGCCATTTACAAATATTCATCGTAGAGACACATTTCTTCTGTCAGCGTCCCCAAAATAGTGTGCTTGCCTGGTAAGTTATTGTTTTTAAAATTTACTTAACCATAGTGTAGTCTCACTGTATGATACTGCTGTATTTAATTGTTATCTAGTTACTGCCTGAAACATCTATCTCTGCTAAATTGTTTTGGTGATTGCTGTATTAATTTCTGCACCTAGACTATGGTACACAAGCAGAAAATTAAGAGCAATGAAAAAATTGATCTACTTTATTGCTAGTGCAGATTTCTGTGTTTGTTGAATTTTTGAATCTTGAGCTATATACTCTCTAGCATTGTTTATCTTCTAGCTAAATTAATCAGAGCACCTGTTAAGTGTAATGTAAGAATTTGACCCAATTGCTCTGTAGTGCTGCTTATTTACCCATCACTCGATAACTTACTTTCATTTTTTTAAACAGTTTTAAATGTATTTTCTGTGCCTGTGCATTTATTTTTTATTGAGTTGTAGCCATTTCTGTTTTCCCATGCTGCTTTCGAACATTTTTATATGGTGTTTTTTTTTTTATTTGCAACAAATTACTCTTATTGTTTCCTGTAAGTGTATTGTAAACATCTATCCGCAAACCTGTTACGTTTCTAGGTAGCATCTATCTGCCTACAGTTTTTTAAAAATAATTTTTTTAGTTTGTCTGCTGGTTGCTAAGTAAATTTTGCAGTTTCTAGCTGATAGACATCTATTTAAGTGATTCTAGTCTTCAGTATAGTCTCAGTTAAGGTTGCTTAGTGGTTGACTAATTTCCTTCACTTTTGGTCCATATATCTCCTTGTCTACTTCTTATACCCCCTCCTTAATCAGCCCATTTTCTTTTCTTTCTTTTATAGTTCCTAACTCCATAAACTGCGTGTCCATCCCTCCATTGAAATGGTTGCCTGGACTTTGCATCCCATACTTCTATATTATCGTAAATTGAGAAACTTCTAAATTAAATAACTGCCTGCTGTGTACGTACTTATAAAAAATTAATCTTCATTCTGTTGTTTCTCTCCCTCCCTTAGTCAAAACGTATAGCCTTTCTGTCTCTCATTCTTTTGGCTCACAGTTAAGAAATAAGCAATCTGTAGCGATGTTAACTTATCCCAGCAACATCTCCATCCCACAAGATTTAACACTAAAGTCTGCTAAATAGCACAGGGTACTAGGACACTGACTGGGCATGATGTTATAGCTAACTGATTGTTTTATGGTGACGCTGCCTCTGCCTCATGGTTCTACCTGCTCTGTTTACCCTCGCTCTGCTCGGACTTGCTCTGCTCCCCTACACTACCCCCAAATGCCACCCACCCCCTCTACACCTACATTTAAAATTAACCAAACCACACCCCTGTACCTAGTTATCCAATCATTACTCCAACCCCCTAGACCCCTCTTTACATAGCTCCACCCACAGGTAACTCAGCCTCTCTATCCCAACACGCACCTTACCTAGTTAGGTCAAATATTACTTCACTTATCACTAGTCACCTGCCCCTAATCAAACATCACTAATTCTTCCACCTAATAGGCACTACCTCACACCCCTCTTCTATCTCAGACACCTCCCAACTCTACCAGCAAGTATGTCGTTACTAAACACTGCTTTCCTTAACTTATGTTACCATTTCACGTGCTATCATGTACACTATATTACAACTGTCTACTCTCCAACACACCAAGTTATCACTGCACCCAACACTACCTTCAGTACTATCATCATATCACCACATCATACGACAGCTGTAACACTGAACCCTTTATATACAAATATGTCCACACGGGTCTGTGTTACATTACCAAAAGTTAAAATCAGCAAAAATCAATCCAGTGAGATAACACCACCAAAATTGCATGAAATCAAATGTTTACTTTCCCAAAGTTTAAAATATCGAAACAGCAACTGCTTCAACAAAAACAAAAATACAGCTTCTCTTAAATTTTTGCAGGGGGCTTGCCCACCTGCACCCACCACACACCCTGCAAATTTTATATTATACCAACTACAAGATCGCACTACAGTGAGGAAAAGGGTACATTTCCCAATCCTTACTGTACTGCAATCTCCATTCAGAAGCTCCAAGCTCTGTGAAACATGTATAGCCACTCTTTCGATATTTTAAACATCGGGAAAGTAAATGTTTGGTTTTCTGCAATTTCAGTGTTATCGTCTTGCTGGATTGATTTTCATGGATTTGAACTTTCAGTAATGTAACATAGACCCATTCACACACATACATCGGGTCCCTTTTAAATTGCAGAATGTTTCAAAGTTCGAATGTCATATGGTCGACACCATATGATCAAACTTTGAAAAGTTTGAAGGTGAAAGGCAATGGCTCCATATGCGCAGAATGGGAAATTTTCCCTTTTCTGCACTGAAGTGCGGTCTCGGAGTTGGTATATTTAAGTAGGGGGTATGGGGGGTGCATGGGGGCTTCCACCCCTGCTCAGAGCGTTAAGGTAAGTTTTTTTTCTTTTTCTTTTACTTTTTTATTATATATTCAAGGTTTCAAGTTCCGCTCATATGTTGTCGAACATATGAGGTTCGAAATTTTGAAGCTTTGAATATATAATATACACCCCATATATCAACACACCTACTCCAGAAACATTCCCAACTTTTATCTAAAATCCACACACATGCATCACCATACCTATTCCAGTAATATTCCTGACTTTCATCTAAAATCTCTCCACTATTTCTGCTCACAGCCACTCATATTAAACTAAGTGGGGATATACAGCCTAACCCAGGGCCACACCCCAACAGCTAACCGCCCTTCCAGTGTGCAACACATCCAGACTTAAAAGCAGTAATCTCACACACAGTAGCTCTGACCTCACAATTGTAAACATGAATCATAGAAGTATCCTAAAGAAAATAAATGAGTTTTATGCAACCCTTGCCCTTCACTCTCCTGATGTAGCAATCTTAACTGAAACTTGGCTGAAACCCTACATAAAAGACACCAAAATTCTAAACCAAGGCTACAGCATACTCAGACTTGGTACATTATGTAAGCAAGACGGTGGTATAGCTATTATTTACAAAACTAGAACACCTAGATTATAAACACCCAGCCCTCTGCAATTCAAAAATGCTAATATTCCATCTGCAGCTAAACTTAAGAAAAAAACATAATAATAATAGCAACTTACTTCCCTACAGGTAACAACCAATACATGATTGGAAATCCCCTTTGTTGGTCAGCCTCCATGTTTAACCAAGAAACTATTATCTTAGGAGACTTTAACCTGGACTGGCACACCTGCTCCTCTGAAAACTCTACCAACATTATTAATCGCTATAGTATCTCTTAAACAATACTCATCCCCACCAGAATAGTTAAAAACAGCAACAAGCAATCAATCCTGGACTGGATACTTGCAAACAGGCCCAACTTTTGTCACCAATCTGGCTGCCTCCCAGACTGTCTAAGCGATCATCTACCCACCTTCCTTCTCAGGCACCAGATATGTTCCTCAAAAAACATCATATTTAAACATGTCCATAGCAAAAAAAAAAAAAAACTTCTCCCTAGACATATGCAGTACCGTCTTACAACAATGCAACTGGTCTCCTCTAAAACACCTCCATTTAGATTCAGCAGTTCAGCACTTTAATAACACATTTCTCAGTATTTTAGATAATCTTGCTCCCCCTAGGAAAATCTGAGCTAAATCAAAACAACTACCATGGCTAACTAGGGACACCAAGCTACTGCTCAAACAGAGAGACAAATCGTGGTCTCGATATCAAGAGGCTAAAGACCAAGACAACCTTAACACCTTTCAGCATTTAAGAAACCTAGCCAAGAGACAAATCAAGAATGACAAAAAGTCATATTATCACACAACCCAACAAAAACACCAAAACTACCCTCACAGATTCTGGTTTAAGTATCAAACAACTCCTTAATCACAGGAAATCCACTACCCCATCACCACCACCGCAATTACCACAGATAGCATAGCTGCACAATTCAGTTCACCCTTTATCAGCTCCATAACATCACTCATAAAAATGACATCAGTACTCCTTTGTCAATTCCAAACATCCCAGAACCAAACGTCAACTTATTTTCTATCAGACCAATTCAAACTAGCACTGTAAAAAAACTTCTGAACAAACTCAAGCCTTCATCCTTTACTGCTGACCAACTCCCTAAAGAATTTCTCAAATTGGCAGCGGATACCGTCTTCCATCCCACCTCTGTACTAATCATTGGCTGCATCTCTCAGCAATACATACCCAAACTGTGAAAAATATCTCATATTATCCCACTGCACAAAGGTGGCTCCTCAACTGACTTCTCAAAGTATAGACTAATTGCTGTTCTCCCTCCTGTAGCCAAAATTGCCAAAAAATACATTCACAAACAACTCTTTGACTACCTACTCAACAATAATCTTATCTGTAATTCCCAACATGGCTTCAGACCCAAGCATAGCACCGCTACCACACATTAGCTTTATCAATACTGTAAGTCATCTCAAAAATAAGAGCCTACTCATCTCATCCATTTTCCTCGACATGTCAAAAGCATTCAATACTGTATCCCACCCAAAACTACTCAATGAACTAGCATCCTATATCCTTACCCAACCAGCACTCTCATGGTTTCATAGCTACCTTTCCAACTGTCAGCAAGCAGTAAACTGGGATAACAAACTCTCCCCTCTCCTACCCATCTCAGTCGGTGTCCCACAGGGGTCCGTCTTAGGCCCCCTGCTTTTTCTCATATTTGCTAACAAACTCAACACCACTCACCTAGCCGCCATTGTACAGTACGCTGACAAATCCTCCTTAATTTTTTTCAGCTCCTACCCTTCCTGAACTCCTGTATAAAACCCAACAATCCCTCCCTGACATTGAAAACTATCTCTATGCCCACCAGCTAACACTCAAACCAAACTAATGGTCTTCTCAAATACCAAACCAAAAGCCAACCTTCCTCTTTCATCATCTACTCTTCTAACAAAACTCAAACCTGTGGAACAAACTAAACCTCTAGGAGTCACAAGTGATAACTGTCTTAAATTTGATAAACACACAGCACAATCCATGAAAAAGATTAATATCAAACTCAGCTCACTTTACAAAGCCAAACCATACCTTACTAATAACAGACTATCCACAGCCAGAACTCATCTACTATCATCCCTTCTGTACACTTCTCATATTTATACTAACCTCAGAAAATCTGAATTAAGCAAACTAGAGGCCTGTTACAATAAAATAGCCAAGTTTCCTATGAATGTGCCTCACAGATCACACTACTGCACCACTCAACAGGAACTACATTGAATCGAACTTTCCTAACCTATTATGCCTGTACCAACTAACTATGGTCCACTCCATCATTTACCAACCGGAAAACTTCCCTGCACTCAAAGACCTACTTCAGGCAAATACTAACTGTAGAACCCTACGATTGTCTGATAAACTTCTAAAAGTCACTAAGGCATAGCAACTCCTGTGAAGATTCCCTGTTCCCCAGCAAAGTATCCAAAACCTGGATTTCAACCTCACAACACATACTGAACATAAATTATTCTATATTTAAGCTACTCCTCAAGGAATACCTCACCAGCCACTGGCTATGATTTGAAGTTGTTGTCTTCATTTGGTCTTCAACTTGTTGGTTCCTGGATCCAGCACAGATCCAATGGCTGCGTACTCAGCATCTTGATCTGAGCTTCAAGCTCCTTCCTTACCCATAATTCCCCATCTCCTTCCTCTCTTCAGATGTCATTTGCCGCACTTCAGCTGGCATCGTGATCCGTGTTCCAAGCTCTGTTTTTGGGTAAGTGTTGCATCTTTAATCCCTTTTGCCTATTTTTCTCTGCTAAAGTTTACCTTTTCTATTTTCTGCCTTCCCTCTACCGTGCACGTTACCATCAGTTTAAAAAAAAAAAAAAAAGCCACTCTTTTCTATTAGCATGTGTGTGTGTTTGTGTGCGATGCTTTTTGTTGGGCATCTCAGTCCCTTTGATTATGTCTGAGACCCCAAAAGCCGGGTTTAGAAAGTGCATGGAGTATGGCCATAAGCTCTCTCCAGCCAATGGCCACACTCTGTGCGTGGTATGCTTGGGGGCAGCCCACTTAGAGACCTCCTGTTCTATCTGTGCTGGGTTTAATCCCCGGGCACTGATAGGAGAAATAAGTTAATCCTGAAAGGGCTTCTTCCCTGTCCTTCCACTGAGGCACAGGCCTCTTCTGCCTCAGTCACCTTGGCTGTCTCCAACCTGGCATCTGGGACTCAAACTCCTGCCAAGAGTCCCTGGGTTGGAGGTAAGCCTCATAAGCATAAGGATAGGCCCAAGAAGCAATCCCTGGATCACTCAGGTTCAGCGGGTCCCCCTCTGAAGGTTAAGTCAGCCCAGAGGTTGGAGTCCCCCTGGCTCTGTTCCCCTCAGTTTTCCCGGAGCTGGAGGGGCTTTGGATGTGGTTGCCGGCACAGGCTTCCCCTCACCGCCACTCCAGGCCGGTGTTGGTGGCCTCCTCATCTCATTCCACCCACAGTCTTTCCGAAACGGAAATGGTCAGGATGATGCAGAAGTTTATCTGCAGCCAGATCCAGTTGAGAATCTTGCCTGCCCCCTCTCCCTCCGGAGCTGGGGACATGCAATCTGTGTTCATCCCTATTTCTCCTTCTCCTATCCCGTCCCCGGTTTTGGAGCCCTTGACATCAAGGGGTCATCTGCGATGGTGCCTTGTACCTCGATGCTGGCTATAGTCTTGAGCAGGTCGGATCCGACTTGCTCTGATCCGTCCGGCTCTTGGAGCCATAGCCTTAGTGCCTGATCCGAGAAGATGGTATCAGCTCTGAGCCTTTTGGAACAGAGTCTTCCCCTAGGTATCTCCGGCCCCATAGGCTTGGCTCCAACCCCCCTGTTTGGTCAGAGGGATATGACTTCGAATATCGCCCCTTCTCAGGAGGTGCGTTCCCATTTGGCTTTCGATGTGGTGGAGAGGGTCCTCTCGATCCCATCAGGACCCTTGACTATCTAGTCTTTGGTGTCCGTCCTGGCTCCCTCTGTTTCTGGTGTGGGTCCAACCATTCTGTCATCTCAGGGACAGCCTGCCGCCTCTATGTTCCAGGGCAACCCCTTTTGGGAGCATCAAGCCATTGGCGAGTCCTTCCCAGAATCTTCCCCACTGAGGAGGCTCCTCGCAAATGCATGTGCAAAAGGAGGCACTTGGACTCCCCACCAGAGTCACTCACTGAAGACACCAATTTGCAGGAAGGGGAAGGTTCCCCCCGATCACCCACCCGACGATGTCTCCTTCGGAGACATTATGGAAATCCTACACCAGTGTGGGGTGGTCTCTCCAAAAACCTAACTCAGACGAATCAGTGTTCCTGGAGGCTTTTGGTGCAGGACCTTCTACTTCCTGGGTGTCCCCTCCCATGGATCCCTTGGTGGATCTGATTACATCTTGGGCGTGGAAGGAACCTGACACAGTGGAGCCCATTCCTAAACTCCCTCCCTTTGGATAGAACCTGTTGACACAAAGGATCCCCAGTTGATGCCATGGTAGTGGCAGCTGCCACTAAGAAGGAGCTCACTCAGGAGAGCTCTATGGTCTGCCCTCCAGACCGAGCGTCCAGAATGATGGATCCTTTTGAGAAGCAGGTGTACACTTCAGTGAGCTTTTCTGTTTGGATGCTGAACTTACCTAGCACATGTGATTAGGCAGCAGCGAGACCTGGTCAAGGAGGTCGCTGAGTCTATCCCAGGGTCCATGTCGGGGGAGGACAAGAATGTTTTCTCCTCCCAAATGGCCACCCTGACATCTGTTGCTAACACCTCTATGTGTCTCCTCTCCCATGCAGTGGAAGGCGCCAGTAGAGCTGCCAGTTCTATCCTTGCCATCAGGCATCATGTCTGGCTTCGGTTGTGTACCTTTTCGGAACCCTTTAAGGCAACTTTTATGAATGTCCTGTATGATGTTTCCTCCCGTTTTGGGAAAACTGTACATGACACCCTAGTTCAGAGCGAGGACGGGAAGACTCTGCCATTGGGATCTTGGCCCCTCGACGTTCCTTCAATATGAATCAGCGAGTGACCAAGAAGATGTGGTTCCGAAAATCTCAGAGTTTTCCCCCAGGACAATCAGGACTCACCCTACCCCAGGGGCAGGGGGGGATTTGATAGATGCCGCCCTAGAGGCAGAGGGGGGGGGTCTGAGAAATCAAGGGTCTCAAGAACCTTTCTCGGACAGACCGCATAGCAGCCCTGAAGGGTTGCCCGACTGCTCTGGAGGTCACTTTTTGCTTCACCTAATGACTTGATAGTTCATCACGGAAGATCATTGGGTGTTGCAAATTATATCCAGAGGTTATTCAATCCCCTTTCTAGTCACCTGTATCACCCAGTCACCCTCCTGGACATTCCACTCGAGCACAGGGAGGAAGCGGCACTGGAAAATACAAAGCTGCTAGAAAAACAAGTCATCCAACATGTCCCCCCAGACCAGTCTGGATTAGGCATTTATTTCAGATTCTTTTTAGTGCCAAAGAAGATGGGGGACCTAAGACCATTTCTGGATCAATCCATCTTGAACCTGTCAGTAGCCAAAATGAAATTTCAGATGGTCATCCTTCAGTCTATCCTGCCCTTCCTGCAGGAGAACAATTGGATGTGCTTGATTGACCTCCAAGATGTGTACTACCACATCAAAATGGACAGGTGCTCTCACAGGTTCTTTTGCTTCCGGATGGGAGCCAATCATTATCAGTTTTGAGTGCTCCCCTTTGGTCTCACCACAGCCCCCAGGGTGTTCAAAGTGATGGCAGCAGTAGCGGCTCACCCAAGACTCCAGGGCATGCATCTCTTTCTTTACATAGACGATTGGCTCCTCGCTGCCCCTTCCAGGCATCAGCTCTGTCAAGCGTGGGATTACTTTCTTTCCCTTGCCCAGCAGTTGGGCATCACCATCAATCTCAGCAAGTCATCGCTGGCCCCGGTTCAGGTATTATATTTCATAGGGACTCTGCTGAACACAATTCAAACCAAGGTCTTTCTTACCTCAGAGAGGATACATTCACTGAAACCTAACATCTTGGACGTTCTTCAAGCCCAGCCATAGACTGTGGAAATAATATGAAGGGCATTGGCGTCCATGGTGGTCACAATCAGTCTCTTGCCTCTGGCAAGTTTTCACATGCGGGTTCTTCAGTGTACTCTCGCGGTCCAATGGTCCATGTTAGATTTCCCACTGTCTCATCCTGTTCGAGTCTCTTGGTTGTGCAGGGACTATCTTCTGTGGTGGTTACATTCCCCTGACCTTATTCGGGGTCGCCCCTTTCTTCCTCCTTTCCCCTCGACCACCATGACTACGGATGCCTCCCTACTAGGGTGGGGGGGGCATTCCTCAGAAAGGACAGTCCAAGGTACGTCATCCCCCAATGAGACCAGATTACATATCACCTTCTTGGAGATGAGGGTGGTGCTTCTAGCATTGCAGACTGTCCATGCCCATCTTCCCTCAGGAATGATTGCTATCCAGATTGGCAAATATGTCTGTGGTCTGGTACATCAACAAGCAGGAGGAACCAGGTCTTATCCCCTATGTAGCGAACCGTGGGAGTGGGCGATCTCCACCGTCAGTTTTCTGGTGGCAACACACATTCCGGGGAGGTCCAACTTTCTAGTGGACAGGCTCAGCAGGTCTGTTCTGATGCCCTGTGAATGGTCTCTGAATCCTTCAGTAGCAAAACAGATCTTTCTGCGATCTCCACCGTCAGTTTTCTGGTAGCAGCGCACATTCTGTGGAGGTCCAGCATTCTAGCGGACAGGCTCATCAGGTCTATTCTGATGCCCTAAAAGTGGTCTCTGTATCTTTTAGTAGCGAAACAGGTCTTTCTGCGATCTCCACAGTCAGTTTTCTGGTGGCGACGCAAATTCTGGGGACATCCAACATTCTAGCGAACAGGCTCAAAGATCTATTCTGATGCCCTACGAGGTCTCTGAATCCTTCAGTAGCAAAACAGATCTTTCTGAAGTGGGGTCAGCCTTGTTGCTATCTCTTCACCTCTCCTTCCAACGTGAAATGCAGCAAGTTTTTCCTTCTGAACCCCTCTCCAGGGAAAGCCCCCAGAGATGATCTTTTTCTTCCACCAGAAAAGTATACTCCAGTAAATGGAGATGTTTTTCGATCTGGGCTTCACAGCATGCCCTAGACCCTTTCTCTGCTCCACTCTTATCGGTTTCGGAATTTTTAGCAGGGATTTTTCAACAAGGTGCTAGTTTTTCTACAGTCAAGGTTCAACTTGCAGTCATTTTGAATTTTCAGGTGGGGCACAATATGGCTTCCTTAGCATCTTCAGAGCTTTGTAAGGTCTTCCTGAAGGGCACCTTCCTTCTTCAGCCACCGGTGAAGGACCCCACGCTGCCGTGAGATCTTAACTTAGTTTTGCAGGAGTTGGTTTGCCTCCCTGTGAACTCACAGCCTCTGTGCATTTGCAATTTTTGTCTTGGAAGACAGCCTTCTTGGTGGCTATTACTTCTGTCAGAAGGGTTTTGGAACTTCAAGCATTATCAGTCAAACCACCTTATATGATTTTTCATAAGGATAGGGTATCTTTGCATACTTAACCCTTCCTTTCTCCCTAAGGTAGCTTCAAAGGCCAATATATCAATCAGGTAATTAATCTTCCTGTCTTTTTCCATAATTTCCAAAACAAAGGGGAGTAGAAAGTGCACTTATTGGATGTGCACAGACAGTTGCATTTTTACTTACACAGGACTAAAGCATTCCATAAGTCTGACCAGCTCTTCATATCTTGCTGTAAACCCTTCTTACGGAAACCAGTATCTAAAGTCGCCATCACCCATAGGATTTCACAGTGTATTTTGCTGGCGTATTCCGCTAAGGGATTGACTCTACCAGGTCAAGTGAAGGCACATTCCACAAGGTCTATGGCTACTTCAGCTGCCTTCTGGTCTAGAGTTTCGTTAGACGATATTTGTTCTGTGGACAACTGGGCTTCATCTCATACCTTTGTCTCACACTACAAGTTGGACATCATTTCCAGGAACAGAGCATCATTTGGCTTCACTGTGCTCCGGAATATCCTTCCATGAGGGCCTCTCAGGTTTCTAGAAGCTGGGGCCTCTGTCCCACAGGTTGAAGACCAAATGAAGACAACAACTACAGATGAAGAAGTGTTGTACTCACCATAATGTTCCATCTGAGTTGTTGTCCTGCATTTGTCTTCAGCTGTCCCTCCCTCCTTCACCCTGCCTAGCATAGACTGCGTGGTGGTATGACAAGTAGAGGATGTGGTCATCACCAGGATGCCTATTACTCTTTCCTTCTTGTTTATGGATATTTGGCATGGGACAAGGTTTTTGGGTCAGGTGAGATACTAGGTGGGGCAGCAAACTCGATCTTAAGGGATGAAGGAGACAGGGGCATTATGGGTAGGGGAGGAGCTTGGAGCTCAGATCAAGATGCTGAGTATGAGGCCATCGGATCCATGCCAGATGCAGGAACCCACAGGTTGAAGACAAATGAAGAACAACTCAGATGGAACATTATGGTGAGTACATAACATCTTTTTCCTGCACATCTCCCAAATGACTATACCTACCATCTGCTCACCTCTACTAATCTTATTATCTACTTAGTAAAGGCAATCATTTTTTTTTTACTTCTTTCCTCCTACACTTCGAGATGCTAACCTTTTTTTTTCAAACCTCTGATGTCCTATCTAATAACCATAGTGTGACCACATATAGTACTGTAACCAAAAAAAATGTTTTTCATTTTCTCCCTCATTACTCTCATCTTTTGTTTGATGTATATGTATTAACTTTTTCTCATTATGTTAATTTTTTTCATACTATAGTCTGTACATTTTTTGACTTGTGTATTTACTTCTGTTGCATTTCTGTATAATAAAGCTTTTCTCCCCAGGCTTCTGTTGAAAATGGGTTTCTGGCCCAGTTGGACTTTTTCCCAGTAAACAAATGTCAAATCAATCAATATTCATTGCTACAAGGACCTTCAGTCAGCCATCAGGGAGCATCAGACATTACCAGTCAACCATCAGGGGACATCAGACATGACTTACCCATGTAAAACAACTTTAAGGGACTTGAACATGTGTCATCATATGCACAGGTGGGGAGGGGTGCAGTAACCAGGATCAGCAGTGGGTACTGTGCTGGGAGGAGCTAAGATGTGTAAGGTAGTGTGCAATAACTGCAGGATATTTGGTGGCTAGGTGTACTATTAATTGAGAGGTATTGCTTCCTGAGGGGATGGGTATCCACCAGTTTGCTTATTTGCTCGGAACTGGTACCAATTTTCACAGTTACGCGCGCGCGTGTGTGTGTGTGTGTAGTCATGCGCATGTGTATGAGAAAGAGGGAGAGACAGCTGTTGTGGGACCTCAGATGGGACCAAAGCACCCCATTTACATCTGACCATTTTGACTGCTCCATGTGTCAGACTGTCATGTAGTGTATATCTGTAGTGGCTGCACCATGTTGCACCAGACATAGTAACAGTGATTAGTGTGAAGGTGGTAGCATTACATGATCTATCTGCCTACCTGTTCTGTGAGGTGTGCCACAGTGGACGCAGCAGAAATAGTAATGGCATTGACCCTGGTATGTAGGGGCAGACTGCTGTATGGAATGATTGAAGGCACACATGTATCTCTCCAACACATCAATCATTTGGGTAATACTCTCACATATGTCATCTTGCAGGATAGACAGTACACCACAGTGGTGATGCTACCTATCTTTGCCTGAATAATGCCCATTGTGACTCCCATTTTAGGCAGTGCATGAGAGAGACAGATTTGATGACCAGTGGCCTGCTACTCTCAACCTCTTTTCCCCACACTTTGTGGGGGCACCACTGCAAAATGCGGGTGCACGGGTAGGAGTTAAGGGTGTTCCCTTACTAGGGATACTGGATATAACCCATCCTTTCATGGACTCTGGAGAGGTGTGGATGGGTTCCACAGGCATCAGAGATGTATCACTGGACATGGGTGGTATGGACATGTGTGGTATCATGCCTTCCACAGTCGCCACTTTGCCTTAAACTCTGCTGTTTTAAGGCTGCTATCCTCCTCTGTATCTGATGTAACACTGACATCAGGCAGTGGCTGTTCTGTGGCAGAGGATCCCACAACCATAGCACATGTGAAAGCAGACAGATAAACACCCATTTGTAACACTTCCAATGTGTGACAGTCCCATGTCCATGTGATGCATAAGTGATACAAATAACATCTATACAAAGAATGTAAACAGGCATACCTTGTGTGATATGCCTTCTTGCCTGCATCCCAGATGTGGCTTTATAAGAGATGTAGTGATGTTGAACATCCCTGAGCTCATGATACTGGTGTGCCACTAAAATTTGTTAATGAATTAACTAAATACCAACCTGGTTCATCCCCGAGAGAGAGATGGGATGCAGACTCCACTTCAGCTCCAACAACTGTGCAAGGCATCATTGTCCTTTCAGTCTCCTCAGACAGGGAGAAGAGAAAATCCTCCATGGTGGTGAGAATATTCTATGATGGTGGACTCCGACCCATGGTCATCCTGTCCTGGAGAGTGGTGTGGGCCTTGATGCAGGGTGCAGGGATGAAAGCTCATTGTAGTGACCTTGCATCTAACTCGATAGGCTACCTTTTGTAGCCACTGACTGCATTAATATCTGCCACATGCTTATGCCACATACGGTCCCAGGATGCCTGCTCGCTCTTGTGTGTTCTTGGCAACACATTGGTCTCTGCCTGGGAGAACTTCCTGAGATGCTTCCAGTTTTAGGTGCTATTTATCTACATATGAATGTGGCCATACACTATGGTCAGTGAGAAGACACAAAAAAGCACATCACTATATGTCCCCAACATGCCTCCATGTGACAGCTCAGCCACCATAAGGTTCCACATCTGCCACACTCCAGCATCACAGGACATTTCCCCATTGCAGTTCAGTAGGGCAGCATGGAGACAGACTGGGGCCAATAAGTGTAGTCATCATATGCTTCACATATTAAACCCCTCATTATTTCTTTTACCAGTGTGCCTTCCCCACCCAACTCCATCCAATGAGTTCTGTATATGATCCACATGTGAAGACTTTGTGTGTTTGAGCTATGTAATGGGGAACACAGTCCACCTCACACAGCCTCACAGCCACCTCTAGTGGACCACTAATGCCTGCATCTGTGCCCTGTCTTCTCTGATTTTTTTCATTGTAACCCCTCCTTCGCTCTCCACCCTCTGTCAGCAGATGTGTTTGTTTTTGTTGACCAGAAAAGTTGGACTGGATAGTAAATGCCATTTTCAGCAGAGTCCTGGGGAGAAAAGCTCAACAGAATCAATATCTTTACATAAATTTGTAGCATAAAATACAGAACTGTTTCAATTAAAATTAATATTTGCAAAAAATTGTAGCCTACAAACTGTGGAGTTTGCTGTGGAGCAACACCCCCTCAATAAAATAAATGAGACTGTTACCCAGTCAATGTCCTTACCTGCCACTGTCCTGTATACCCTTATCACAGTCAGTTTTCCACATATCTGTAATCTGTATCGCAATGTAGTTATTTACGGCAGAGATCCATTGCAACCCTTCCACTGTCAGAGTGGGATAGATGTGAAACAACGCCCCCCCCCCCAAAAAAAAAAAAACAAATGTTGCAGTTTTCCATTCACACTCCTTACCTATCACTCACCTGTGTTTACCTACAGTAGCAGATGCAGAAGAGTTCTCTCTGAAGATCAGTTTAAAATATCTTTTGAATGATCCACTAGCTATTCTTGAAACAATATGGTAGCATAAAGAGCACCTCATTGGTGGTGGCTGCTTGGATCACACAGTTTTCCAGCTAGTAATATGGCAGTAATGCTAATAACCTACCTTAGGATAAATGTCTCATAAATGCATGTTTAGCACAGTGTGTATCCTCTCCAGATTATGCTAGGAGGCTGGTGTCTGCCCATGCACATGGTTTAAAGACTGCAAAGAGTTATACATGAGTGGGCAGGCCTGTGAATTCCACAGGGACCAAAGGCTTCTTAATATGCCTAGTAGCCTCTAGGGGAACTGTGATGCAAATAATGACACCAGTGGGGTGTGTACAGGGCTGATACCTTGTGTTCAGTGTCTCCCCTCACCACCACCACCACCACCATTAGCAGGGTTCTTGATGAATGACTCTACTATGATATTGGGTTATGTTGCGCTACCCTGCTGCCCATTGATATGCATCACATGATACAAGCAATGTGTGATGATACAAATCTGCTACCATTTTCCTTTTGATAGCAATCTTTGAGGTGGCCACTGCTCCTGAAGGGTCTGCATCTGGTAGGTTCCCAACTTAGTGCAGTAAACGAACTAAAATATTTCTCTCTCTGCTGCACATGCACCACTGGGAGCATCTGCTGGGTAGCTTTATGAGGGCCTCCAGTGCAAAATAAATGCCTGGTATTGTCTTGCAAAGGTGTTGAATGATTCAGCTGTGGATCAGTGTCAACATCAATGCAGAGACATTAAAAGATGCTACATCAACCTTGTTTGTCAATGGTAAGAGGTTAGACAGTAGGAGTGAGAATTCTACAGTAGGTAGTAGTGACTGATGGTAGACTGGGGATCATAGATGTGTCATTTTTTTATTCTGAATGTTACAGTACCTGATGAGATAGAAGAAAATAGTATGATAAAATAAAATAGACATGTCAGGAAAGACTGTCTAGGTGTTGGGCTAAGTGTATGTAATTGTCATTATACCCACATATCTGTTAGATGCAGTGTTGTCTCTTCTGTCTGTCCTCAGTGTATGGGTACTTCTGATCTGTCTCAGGCTTGAATCCAAGAGTCAGGCATCCTCTTACCTATAATTCCCTCCTTGCACTAAATTACCTCGGATGTAGTTTGCAGCTCAGTTGTTGTGGATGCAGAGCTTTTGGCTCAGTGCTTTAGCAGTTTTTTCTCAGGTATCAGATAAGTGAATGTTTACATTCTTCATTCCCTTTGTGGCAGCTTTACTTCTTTTTTTATACTTTCTACCTACCCTACAAAAAAATCTCTGATCTAAAGTCGTTAACTTCATTTGTTCATCAATCTGTGGGTATCAGATCCGAATCGGATCCGAGCCGGCAGCTTTATCCAGCTAAGATCCGAGCTCCAAGCTCCTCCCATTACCCATAACCCCCTGCTATCCCTGTCTGTCCTCAGATCTCGTTTGCCGCTGCTTATTCAAGCACCTATAACGAGTTCCAAGCGTAGGGTTTCGTGAGTTTTATACAAAATTTACCTAGTTTTTAGTTTAATTCATAGGCGAGTGAGTGTTGTTTCCCCTTTTCTTTTAAATTACTAAACTTGTTAATAATTTTTCGATCTTTTAGTTAGTTTAGTTTTCTCCCCTCCCCCCATGTGTGTGAAGGTGTGTGCTGGTTGGGCCTATCTTGTGACCATGTCTGAGGCCCCGAAAGCAATTTTTTCCAAATGCACTGAGTGTGGCCATAAGCTATCCCCAGCGGATGGCCACACTCTGTGTGTTATCTGCCTTGGGGTTGACCATCTCTCCTCGGGCTGCACAATTTGTGCAGCCTTCAACCCCAGGGCTTTGAGGGACAGGAGGGCGAAGCTGATTCTGGCAGAACTTCTGCCCCCGGACTTGGCTTCATCCTCTTCTCCCTCGGCGGCACCGGCTGCGACCGCGGCGGTCCTGCCTTCCATTCCAGCTCCCCTGGCCGGGACTCACCCTCCCACCTTGGCTCAGGAGGAGAGGGTATCTAGGCGGGAGAAAAGGAGAGAGAAACACCACAAGCGGTGGGCTGAAGCTTCCTCCTCGGCTCCGCCGGCTAAACAGATAGCCTCTCCTAGGACGTCTGGGCCTTCTCCTTCCCAGCTCCATTCACCTCGTTTTTCCCCAGAGCCGGAGGAGGAGACCCAGTCACCTTCGAGGTCATCGAGGCGGCACTCCAGGCCAGCCTCGGTGGCCTCGTCTAGATCAATTCGAAGTTTGCCCGATGCAGATATGGACCAGATGATGCGTAGGTTCCTCCAGGCCCAACTCCAGATGTGAGTGCTCCTGCCTCCCCCCTTCCATGGGGGAGCTCGACCCCTTTTTTCACCCCGATTGCTCCTTCTCTGACCCACTTCCGGGGTTCGGAGCCGTCGGATCCAGGTAGCATCGGAGCCAGGGGAGGCTCGGCACCGATAGTACATCCTAATTCGGCTCCAACCGCACCCTCGAGTTTGTCGGGTCCCTTTTCGGATCCGAGCTCTCGGGGCCGTGAGCTGAGCTTCGGATCCGGAGGTGTCAGTGTGTCTTCAACTCTGTCTCGGTCGGGTCATACTGGCCCTTCGGATCCGATTGCATCGGTGCCGGCTCCTGTCCACGCCTCGGATCCGAAGGGACTGCTCTCAGGTTCTAGAGAGAACAGTTCTCCTTCAGCATTCGATGTTGTGGAGAGAGTCTTGTCGAGGGATTCGAGACCCCAAGCTCCTGCTACGGTTCCACCCTCCACTCCCTCTCAGATGTGCCTACCTTCCATCACCCAGACCCGTGGACAGTCTGTGCCTACGTTCCAGATGGTTCCCTTAGAGGAACAGGATGTGGTTGGTGAGGTATCTTCGGACAGCCCCCCCGAGGATGTTCCTCACAAACATAAGTGCAAGAGGAGGCACTTGGACTCACCCGAGTCCCTGACAGAGGACACAGACTTAGAAGAAGGGGAAGGTTCCCCAAGGTCACCCCCCGAGGATGTCTCCTTTGGGGGGTGGTCAGCCCAAAAACCTTCTTCTAATGAGTGTGTGTTTCTGGAGGCGTTTGACGCAGGCCCATCTACCTCTTGGGTGTCTCCTACCGCTGATCCCCTGATAGATCTGATCACTACCAGGGCATGGAAGGAACCGGACACTGTGGAGCCCATACCAAAGAGACCAGACAAAATCCTCAGTCCACCCACAGATAGGACGGTTTGGAGCAATGGTGCTCCAGTAGATGCCATGTTGGTGGTGGCTGCCACCAAGAAGGAACTAGCCCAGGAGAGTTCCTCGGTCCATCCTCCCGACAAGGAGTCTCAGACGATGGACCGCCAAGGGAAGCGGATGTTCGCTTCAGCTACATTCTCCGTAAGGTCGCTGAACTATATGGCGCATGTGATACGACTCCAGCAGGATTTCATCAAGGAATACGCCGGGTCGCCCCCAGAGTCCATGTCGGCCGAGGATAAGAAAACATTCTCAGCTCGAATGGCCACTCTTAAGTCCATTTCGAACACTTCTATGCGGCTTCTTTCCCATGCTATGGAAGGAGCCGCTAGAGCTAGCGGAGCGGGCATTGTCTTATGGCGGCATGCTGGTCCAGAGCGAGAAAGACGGGAAGACGTTGTCTGCCATCAGGATCCGCTTCTCGGCCCCCCAGAGGTCCTTCTCCAGGAACCAAAGGGGACAAAAGAAGATGTGGTTCCGGAAATCTCAACAGTCCCGTTTTGCTGTGGACCCCTCGTCCTTCAGAGGCAGAGGAGAACAGGGTGGACGCCGGCCCAGAGGCAGAGGGGGACCGAAGAATTTTAGGTCGAGAGAACCCTTTTCGGATTGGCCCGCGCAGCAGCCCTGAGGGGTTACCCGACTGCTCCACTCTGGAGGCAGTCGGGGGGCATTTCTCGAGGCACCTGGCAGTTTGGGAGTCCACTACAACGGATCACTGGGTGCTTCAAATCATATCCAGAGGTTACACTATCCCCTTTCTGAATCTCTCACTCAGACCATGGAGCCTCCCCGATGTCCCACCCAATCAAAGGGAGGCAGCAGCCACAGAAATAAAGCATCTGCTAGAAAAAAGAGCAATCCAGCCCATCCCCCAAGATCAATCCGGATCAGGCTTCTACTCCAGGTTCTTTCTGGTGCCAAAAAAGACGGGGGACTTGAGACCAATCATCGACCTGTCCACTCTAAACCTGTCGGTTGCCAAAGAAAAGTTCCGGATGGTCACCATTCAATCCATTCTTCCACTCCTGCAGGAGAACGACTGGATGTGCTCTATAGACCTCAAGGATGCGTACTACCACATTTTGATGGACAGACGATCCAGAAGGTTTCTCCGCTTCTGGCTGGGAGCCAGCCACTATCAGTTCAGGGTCCTTCCCTTTGGTCTCACCACAGCCCCCAGGGTGTTCACCAAAGTTATGGCAGTTGTAGCGGCCCACCTGAGGCTTCAGGGAATACATGTCTTTCCGTACCTAGACAGCTGGCTCCTGACCGCCCCCACCAGGCATCTACTAAGTTCAGCCAGGAATTACTTCCTTCACTTGGCCTCTCATCTGGGATTCTCAATCAATCTCAAGAAATCCTCCCTTCAACCAACTCAAATCTTGGATTTCATAGGGGCCAGGATAGACACAAACCTGTTGAGGGTCTTCCTAACTCTGGACAGGCTTCAAACGTTGACACTCCACGTGCTGGCCCTCTTACAATCCTCTTCTCCTCCAGCGGAATTGGTCCTGAGGGCACTAGGTTTCATGGCTGCGGCCATCAATCTGTCACCCCTAGCTCGTCTAAACATGAGGGTCCTACAATGGACCTTGCAGGTTCAATGGTCCATCCTGCAACATCCGCTAAGTGCATCTATTCCCCTCAGCAAGGTTTGCAGGAAATCCCTACTCTGGTGGATCCGGTCCTCGGATCTCTGGGAAGGGCGCCCTTTCTCAATGTCCCCACCCCAAGCCACATTGACCACGGGTGCTTCTCGCCTCTTGTGGGGGGGGGGGACACTGCATGGGCAGAACCGTCCAAGGCAAATGGACCCACTTGGAGACCTTGTTGCACATCAATGTCCTAGAGATGAGGGCGGTGCTTTTAGCGTTGCAAGCACTCCAGGCTCTTCTTCCCTTAGGGACAATTGCAATTCAAACACACAACATGTCAGTAGTCTGGTATATCAACAAACAGGAGGGAACCAGATCCTATCCGCTTTGTCGAGAGGCCATGAGAGTTTGGGAATGGGTGATCACCACCAACCGCTTTCTCATAGCAACGCACATCCCGGGTCGGTCGAACATTTTGGCAGACAGGCTGATTCGGACCATCCTCTCACCATACGAGTGGTCTCTGAACCCAAGAGTAGCGAAGCAAATCTTCCTCAAATGGGGTCAACCTTGCTGCGATCTTTTTGCATCGCCTTCGAATGCAAAGTGCAGCGAGTACTTTGCTCTACTTCCCCCACCAGGGTAATCCCCCAGAGACGCTCTAGTGCATGTTTGGCTATCCGGCCTACTTTATTCTTATCCACCTCTTCCTCTGATGGTAAAATTCCTGCAGAAAGCTCGTCGGTTGGGGAGCAGAGTGATTCTCATAGCCCCATTCTGGCCTTGTCAAACGTGGTTCCCTTGCCTATGGTCTCATCTAGTGAATCCTCCATGGATTTTGGATCCCACTCCGGATCTGATATCTCACCCCCTAGGGTTGACAACCCCAAACCTGGACAATCTCAAGCTCACAGCTTGGTTGATCCAGTTCCAATAATAGCTAGGACTCCCAGCATCTCCTCTTCTGTTAAAGCTATCTTAGTAGCCGCTCATAAACCTTCTACTAGAAAGGTCTATAAGAGCAAATGGAAACGTTTTTCGATCTGGGTGGAACATAGAAATTTGGATCCCTTTACAGCCCCGATACCAGCTGTATTAGATTTTTTTGTCATATTTATTTGACCAAGGTGCCAGCTCCTCTACGGTCAAAGTCCAGTTAGCAGCGATTTCACACTTTCATGTGGGAAGTGATCTCCATCCTTTAGCTTCTTCTAAGATCTGCAAGACTTTCTTAAAAGGTACTTTCTTGTTAAGACCTCCTGTTAAGGATGCGGTCCCTCCGTGGGATTTAACCCTTGTTCTCCAGGCTCTTACTGGCCCCCCCTTTGAACCTGCAGCTTCGGTGGATCTAAAATATTTATCTTGGAAAACGGCCTTTCTCATTGCTATCACTTCGGCTAGAAGGGTTTTGGAGCTTTAAGCCCTTTGTGCCAAAACCTCCGTACCTGGACTTTCATAAAGACAGAGATTCCCTCTGGACCAATCTCTTCTTTTTGCCTAAAGTTGCCTCTGAGTCCAACATAAATCAATCTATCAGTTTACCGTTTTTTTTCCCAAATTATCATAACAAAGGTGAATACAAATTGCATTCTTTGGACGTGCACAGACAATTGAGGTTCTACTTACACAGGACTGCTGAACATAGGAAATCTGAGCAATTCCTTGTATCCTTTGCTAAACCCTTTTTGGGTAAACCTGTGTCAAAAGCTACATTGTCCAGATGGATTTCCCAATGTATACTTCTCGCATATAAGAGTTCTGGCCGACCTGAACCTGTCGGAGTTCACGCCCATTCTACTCGATCGATTTCTACTTCTGCTGCCTTTTGGTCCAGAGTGTCCTTGGATGACATTTGTTCAGCAGCCACTTGGGCTTCATCCCGTACCTTTATTACCCATTACAAGTTGGATATAATTTCCAGAGGGAGGGCGTCCTTTGGCTCTGCAGTGCTCCGGAATATTTTTCCATGAGGACCTCCCAAGTTTTTGGTAGCTGGGGACTCTGTCCCACAGGTTGATGAACAAATGAAGTTAACTACTTCAGGTAAAGAAGTTATGTAGACAGCTACAGTGTTTTCAAAGGTGGGACACCTTGATTTTCAGACTTAAACCCAAATAGTACGGAAAGGGAGGATGGCCGGGAGTTGAAACGGTCGAATTAATAATTTCGGCAGTGGAGATTTATTTGCGCAGGATTAGCTAACAGGGGTGCAAGGAGACAGCAGGAGGTGGGGACACAGAATAAAAGTTGTGTTCTCAGACTGGATAAAAAAGCATAAAGATAGCCCCCCAAGCTAACTGCTGACCGCGTGGCACCTAGACTAACTACGCTGATCTTACGGACTCCCTCCAAGTGCGAATGCACCTACCAACTACTATAAATTAACTGATAATAGATGTAAAACATCCAAAGAGTTTTAGGGTAAATAATTCTTGAGCCATACTTCCTAGTCAGGACGTGCTCCATTGGCAGGAATCAGACAGTACCTCACATAAAATCAGCCTCTGTAAATCTATTCCCAAACAGTAAATCTAGGGAAAAAGGCAAGCATTTACTTTTAAAAATTGACTACTGCACCTAAAACCAGATACCTTTAGGACCCTGCTGAGTCCTTGTGGTGTAGCAAAGTTATAACTACACCCCAGCAGTTTCCGCCATTTTATTTCTTGTCCTACACAACTGACTGCATCAGGTACTGTCCTGGCTTCCTGCCCGGCTGCATCTCCCTGCCACTAGGTAAATGTTTATCTCTTTCTGAGAAAAACTGTCTTATTGCTAACTTATGCTATTGCAGTTTTTTGAATTGTGCTCAGCGTGACTGACTATAAAACTTTTACGGAAATGATCTAAGGTCTAAATGTATGGCCGGCGCTGCATAGCGTCTTTGAACCTTAGTTAAATTGTTCTTCTTACAGTATAACAGCGTTTACTGCTCTGTTTTTTACTAATCTATTACAAAGAAATAACTGAGCTACTGCCATCTCATAAATTGTTTAGTTTTTGAGCTTTGTTCAGTGCGACTGGCTACTAGGCATTCATAGGAATACCTCAGGGTCTGCATTTACTGTTCACGCTGCATAGCGTCGAAGAACTTGAGTCAAAGTGTATGTAATTCAGAACAACTACATTTACTGCTTGTCCTTTATAAAACTTATTGAGTTTAATTAATGTAACTATTAGACTCCTATGGAAATGTGGCTGACTTGAATACTTTTTTGGCGTCGTTGTTACTAGCTACTAATGTTTTTCTGAACAATACTGGTTGATGCCTCTGACTACTAATAGGACACTCTGGTAGTTATAAAACGTATTTCTGTGTTGTTATCTGTTGTTTAAGGGTGCTTGGCTTTTGTCATACTCACTTGCTGAGTATTATTTTAAAAGGCAACAACTTTGGGAAATGCATGAGTCTTATTAGCCTTGTAAAGTTACTTACTACTTAATTAAACCACTGTCTCTCTCCCCTATTTACATCCTAGATAGCCCCCCAAGCTAACTGCTGACCGCGTGGCACCTAGACTAACTACGCTGATCTTACGGACTCCCTCCAAGTGCGAATGCACCTACCAACTACTATAAATTAACTGATAATAGATGTAAAACACCCAAAGAGTTTTAGGGTAAATAATTCTTGAGCCATACTTCCTAGTCAGGACGTGCTCCGTTGGCAGGAATCAGACAGTACCTCACATAAAATCAGCCTCTGTAAATCTATTCCCAAACAGTAAATCTAGGGAAAAAGGCAAGCATTTACTTTTAAAAATTGACTACTGCACCTAAAACCAGATACCTTTAGGACCCTGCTGAGTCCTTGTGGTGTAGCAAAGTTATAACTACACCCCAGCAGTTTCCGCCATTTTATTTCTTGTCCTACACAACTGACTGCATCAGGTACTGTCCTGGCTTCCTGCCCGGCTGCATCTCCCTGCCACTAGGTAAATGTTTATCTCTTTCTGAGAAAAACTGTCTTATTGCTAACTTATGCTATTGCAGTTTTTTGAATTGTGCTCAGCGTGACTGACTATAAAACTTTTACGGAAATGATCTAAGGTCTAAATGTATGGCCGGCGCTGCATAGCGTCTTTGAACCTTAGTTAAATTGTTCTTCTTACAGTATAACAGCGTTTACTGCTCTGTTTTTTACTAATCTATTACAAAAGAAATAACTGAGCTACTGCCATCTCATAAATTGTTTAGTTTTTGAGCTTTGTTCAGTGCGACTGGCTACTAGGCATTCATAGGAATACCTCAGGGTCTGCATTTACTGTTCACGCTGCATAGCGTCGAAGAACTTGAGTCAAAGTGTATGTAATTCAGAACAACTACATTTACTGCTTGTCCTTTATAAAACTTATTGAGTTTAATTAATGTAACTATTAGACTCCTATGGAAATGTGGCTGACTTGAATACTTTTTTGGCATCGTTGTTACTAGCTACTAATGTTTTTCTGAACAATACTGGT
Organism: Protopterus annectens; assembly: GCF_019279795.1. NCBI lineage: Eukaryota > Metazoa > Chordata > Ceratodontiformes > Protopteridae > Protopterus > Protopterus annectens. The sequence continues at coordinate 777,769,619 of NC_056748.1, forward strand.
TGATGCCTCTGACTACTAATAGGACACTCTGGTAGTTATAAAACGTATTTCTGTGTTGTTATCTGTTGTTTAAGGGTGCTTGGCTTTTGTCATACTCACTTGCTGAGTATTATTTTAAAAGGCAACAACTTTGGGAAATGCATGAGTCTTATTAGCCTTGTAAAGTTACTTACTACTTAATTAAACCACTGTCTCTCTCCCCTATTTACATTCTAGATAGCCCCTCAAGCTAACTGCTGACTGCGTGGCACCTAGACTAACTACGCTGATCTTACGGACTCCCTCCAAGTGCGAATGCACCTACCATCTACTATAAATTAACTGATAATAGATGTAAAACACCCAAAGAGTTTTAGGGTAAATAATTCTTGAGCCATACTTCCTAGTCAGGACGTGCTCCGTTGGCAGGAATCAGACAGTACCTCACATAAAATCAGCCTCTGTAAATCTATTCCCAAACAGTAAATCTAGGGAAAAAGGCAAGCATTTACTTTTAAAAATTGACTACTGCACCTAAAACCAGATACCTTTAGGACCCTGCTGAGTCCTTGTGGTGTAATCCCCGCTCCGCTTCGCCCTCGCTTCGCTCGGGCTCGCTCCGCTCCCCACCCTGCCCCCTTATCCCACCCGCCCCCACTACCTCTACTTTTATTAGGTCATCTAGCCCATCCCATATTCCATTCCACCAACCACAACTGTCTCCCACTTTGTCACTTTCCCCTCCCACATTTCTGACTCTCTATACTATCAAACATATTTCTTCTTGTCCTATCACTATATCATGGCCAAAAATACATACTCTAGCATCCCCTTTATAGTACCACTCCTTCTTATTCCTTATCTTTTAACTAAATACGAAACTCACACACTCACAGGCATTCCCCTCCCCAAAAGACAAACCTCCTCTCATTCAAACTATCCCTCCAATCCTATCTCTCCCTCACTTTACTCTACCAATACCCTAGGCTCAAAGATAGTCCATCCCACCCTCTACCACCCCAAGAAAACCACAACTAAAACCAATCTAAAATTACTATTTAAGCTCCAAAGACTATTAGACCACCTGAAAGTTTGTATCACTAAAGATGGCGATATCCACCCCAACCCAGGCCCTAGCACCACCCGAAGCTCTATACCCTCTAACTACGCCGGAAGTTCTGCTGGCTCTCTCCTTATATTTCACCTCAATATAAGAAGCATTAATAACAAAGTTCACAACTTACATGCGTTGTTAGCTACCCACTCCCCTGACATTATGTGCCTATCGGAAACATGGCTTAAACCAAGCACCAAGGATGAAGAAATTATCCCACCCGGGTATAATATTCTTAGGGCTGACCGGTTAACTAAAAATGGTGGGGGAACAGCTGTTATATTTAAAAATTCACTGAACGTCATAAGGAATCCACTCCAACCCCCTAAGGTCTCCAACCTAGAACTGATTGCCCTAAAACTATGCTTAAACAGTCAAAAAAGCATTAACCTTGTAGTAATCTATATACCACCAGGAAAGAACTTAGAAAACCTAGAGCAAACCCTCAGTTGGTTAGCCACTAATTTCCCTCAAGAAACCATAATACTAGGAGACTTCAACATTGACTGGTCCCTCTACTCCAAACACATAAATCCCCACCCTATCAACCTACATGGGTTCTCCCAAAATATTCCATCTCCCACTAGAATAGGAAACGCTCAACAAAAAGAGAGTATTATTGACTGGATTCTTACCAACAAGGGTAAAAAAAACTATGCCACCGGGACCCTTCCCAACGACCTTAGTGACCACCTTATTACTTATATCAGAAAACTCAAATGCCCACCTACCAACCTCCCCCCAACCAGACTAATTAGAAACAACAAGAAATTTGTCCCTAACCAATTTCTTGCAGAACTCAAATCTTGTAATTGGTCCATCCTAAAAACTTTATCGCTAGAAGAGAGCGTGTCTTATTTTAACAACACTTTCCTTAAGATACTTGACTCCCACGCCCCAAAGCGACTTATCAGAACCAAGGTACGAATTGCACCTTGGTTAACAGGAGACACCAAAACTAAAATTAAACTTTGGGACCAAGCCTGGAACAAATGGAGAGCTACCAAATCTCCCCTAGATCGCATTAAGTTTCAACAGCTTAGAAACTCAACTAAAACTGCCATTACTACAGATAAAAAACAATATTTCTGTCACCTCCAGGATAAACATCAGCATAACCCAAAGAAATTTTGGGCTGGATTCAATAATCTCCTCCATCCTGGCAAATCCACTACTCCCACCCCTGAGAAACTCATTGGGAAACATCCAGAAGTAATAGCCAACACCTTTAACTCTTTTTTTACCGAGACTATTCAATCACTAGCCAGTCAACTTTCCTCTACCCCCCCACCAGCAACCCAAACTAACGACCAAGACCACCCCTCCTTTAACTTACAGCCAATATCCACCTCCTATATACGTACCCTTCTGAAAAAGCTCAAACCAACCACCCTGGCGGCGGACCAACTCCCAGCAGACTACTTACAAATCGCATCAGATGCCATAGCATACCCCATATCAATCTTGATTAACAGAACCATAGCTGAAGCTACCATCCCCTCTATTTGGAAAATTTCCTATATCATCCCTCTTCACAAAGGCGGGACCTCTACAGACACATCTAACTACAGACCCATTGCTATACTGTCTCCACTAGCCAAAATTATGGAACGGTGTGTTCATAAACAGCTCATAAACTACCTCACCCTAAATAGTCTATTGTCCCACACCCAGCATGGTTTTCGCCCCCATCATAGCACAACCACTGCCCTTCTCTCTTTCGTGGACTCACTCAACAGCAACCGTAACAACAAATTAATATCCTCCGCTCTCTTTCTTGACTTATCAAAAGTCTTTGATATGGTCAATCACCAACTCCTGCTCCACACCTTGAAAACACTACATCTTAGTAATCTCGCTATCAGCTGGTTCAATGCTTACCTCACTGGTAGAAAACAAGCCGTCCAATGGCAAAACAAGCTGTCCGACCTACTCCCAAATAACATCGGTGTTCCCCAAGGCTCTATACTTGGTCCCCTTCTCTTCTCTGTCTTTATAAATGATCTTCACTCAGTCATCCCTAGAACCTCTTGTATTCAATATGCAGACGACTCCACCCTGATCTTCTCAGACATCTCCCTCACCAAACTCCAAGCTTCAACCCAGCAGTGCTTTACCATAGTTGAAAAATGGTTCTCAGATTTAAAACTTTTACTAAATCCTACTAAAACCAAGTTACTGCTATTTTTTCCCTCTGCATCTATCGGCCAAGGTAAAGAACCTCCACACGCCAACAACCCTTCTTTCCACGTGATCTCCACCAATGGAACCATCATAGAACCTGTCTCCCACACCAAACTACTTGGGGTGACCATTGACCACAAGCTCAAATTTGACATACACATCAGCTTAACCATTAACTCTGTCAATAAGAAACTAGGCTCCATGTACAGAATAAATAACTTCCTAACCCCACACACCAAACTAACTATAGCTCGCACCCATCTCCTCTCAACCCTCCTTTATGCCTCCCCAATATTTTCATTCCTCAAGAAGACTGAGCTAAATAAACTTTCTACAGCTTATAACCATATAGCCAGATTCATAACAGGGACGCCTTATCGAACCCACCACTGCCTAAACCTAAAGACACTTGAATGGTTAGAACTGCCCAGTATTCTCAAAATCAACCAACTCACTGAGGCATTTAAGATAATTAACCAACCAGACAACACCCCCTCACTTAATAAAATACTTACCCCCTACTCTAACCTAACCTGCCTCAGATCTTCTAAAACTGTCCAGGTACAAACCGTCAAATCTAACAACTCTGGAGGTGATGCTCTCTACGCCAACTCCATTGGTAGGCTTTGGAACTCCCTCCCTACCAGCCTAAGAATTATTACCTCACTCAACCAATTCAAAAAACACCTCAAAGAATTCCTCAAGTCACACTGGCTGTGCCCCTGTACCAAACCTGACTAACAAAAAGCCCAGGCCTGTTCCACCCCAGAATTCCACCACTTCCCTCTAGGACGACAATTGCAATTGAAGCATGTGAGATTATTTACTTAAGTTCTGTGCCTGTTTTATATAGTGTGTAAAGCCAATTGTTGTATTTTTTCTCTATTTCAACTACATGTATAGCCAATTGTTTTATTTTTATCTCTATTTCAAATACATGTAAAGCCTATAGTAAATTTTACTGTCTTAGCATCTATTATGTTATCTGTACCTTCTTCTTGGAGCTTTTCTCCCCGGGCCTCTACTGAAAATGGACATGTATCCAGCTAGACTAGCCCGGTAAACAAATGTAAAATAAATAATAAATATATGTACTCACCATAACGTTCCATCTGAGTAGGTAACTTCATTTGTCAGCAACCAACCCCCCTCCGTCCCCCTAACCTGTAGTTCGTCCTTTTAGGATCTTTGTGCTTCCTTTCCAGATGACATCAAGTTAGGATGTTTAGCTGATCCTTTGTTTTGTAGTATTCTATAATACTGTAGCAAATTCGATCTGAGGACAGAGAGGGATGGCAGAGGGTTATGGGTAAGGGGGAGGAGCTTGGAGCTCGGATCTTAGCTGGATAAAGCTGCCGGCTCGGATCCGATTCGGATCCGATACCCACAGGCTGCTGACAAATGAAGTTACCTACTCAGATGGGACGTTATGGTGAGTACATAACTTCTTTTTCTTAGCATTTGCTTGGGGTAGTTTCCCCTTCTTCATCTTCATACAATTGTTGGGACTTTGGTTTCATTCAGTGGAGTATGTTCATTATTTTTTCACCAGTGTATTATGGTTTGTTGTTGTTATTGCCTAATATTTTGTGTTTTGCTAATAGTCTTGTAGTTGTTTTCCCTTTAGTGATAGGATGGCATAGAAGCCCTCTGTTTTAAAAAAAAATAGTCTCTTGTATAAAGTGTCCAACCAGGATGCCCATATGAAGTGTGTTTATCCATTTTGGTTTTGCATTTGATGAAGACTGTTCTGTCTGTGCTGCTTTTGGGGAGAGGGCTATCACTGAGAGGTGCAACAAACTTGTATTTAAGGAGCTCCTCCCTGCCACAGCAGAAGTTGTTCCCCTTTCACAGTCATCTTCCCCTTTAGCCAAGAAAACTTGTGATAATGGTAAAAGGGTGACAATTAAGGATAAGGAACAACATAAGGGTAAGCACAAGGAAAAGGACTCATCTTGGAAACATTCTCCAGGCTGATTGAGTCTGTCTGGTCTGGCAATTCACAAAAAAAGCCGGACAGCGAAACCAAGAACAAAACCAATAATTTATTGAAGTGCAGAGCTTTCAGGTTAAGCAGCCCTTTTTCGGTGCAATATAAAATCATTAAAACCAACCCAGATTTAAATAAAAGAAAAAGACACAACAATCCAATCAAAGGAAGCATAAGGTCAATAACAAGAATTTCTTAAAGTTGCATACCTTTTCACATTTAACTCAGTAGGTAACTGGCAAGAACTAGTAGTAAGAATTAAAATTATCAGTTGCAAGAATTTAAATAATCATATTGAGATGAATTAGCAATTTAAATACAATTATTAAAATATCAGTTTTAAAAGGTTCATATAAATATTATATATTTAAATATAATTTCACATAAATACTTAAAACTTATTCTATGTATCTTAGTTATACCTGCATCTGCTTTTCCCTCAAAATTGGTTTAATGCCTACAGTTGCATGCCACAGCAGGAGACGTTCCCCTTTCACAGTCATCTTCCCCTTTAGCCAAGAAAACTTCTGATAAGGGTAAAGGGGAGAAGATTAAGGAAAAGGATAAGGAAAAGCACAAGGAAAAGGACTCATCTTGGAAACATTCTCCAGATTGATTGGGTCTGTCAGGTCTGGCGCCAAAGATCCCCATGCCATTGGGTCTAGCCTTGGCTCTGGAGCCTGTCAGGCTTAGGTCTCCTACTACTTCATTTCCAGGGCCAATGTTGTCTCCAGAACCAGGTAACCCCAGGCTTAGATCACCTTTTATGCAGGAAAGATCTTTCCAGAAGGTGTCAAAACCCTCTTCTACAGCATCTTCCTTGTAATCAGTGTGGTCCTTCAGAAGCCTTTTTTAAAGCAAACTCTGACAATAGGAGGTACTGCCAGGCATGCCAGGGAGAAGCAGGGCAGCGGGTGTATGATTTGTGCCAGCGCAGCTAGTTGGAATTTTGTAAGTAATTATATGGCATATGTATATTAAGCTGATTTGTAGAGATGCTTGTGCTGAAAATGTATTTGTGAACTTTGTCTGTGTTAATTGTATTAAAATGTATCAACAGTGCACCCTGATGAAATGAAGATAAATGTACATGTGTTATGTTATCTGGATTAAATGTGTATGTTTCAATAGAGAACACTGGCACAACGATGGCTAACCAGCTGCCTTATTTTAAGAAAAATAAGGGAAATGTAAATGAGCTGTTAAATCCACTGAATATCACCCCCACAATGCTGAGAAGACCTGAAGAATGTAGGTCTGGGAGCAGCCATTATCTGTTAACTTTTGTAAAGAATGGGGGAAGTGTTGTAAGTGTTTCTGGCTCTTATGCATTGCCATAAATGCTCTAAATGTGTATTGTAGCATTGTTCTAAAGTCCTATTCTAAACTTCAGAAGGAAATATTGTGAGAACCTAGAGTCACGTGACCAGATGAGGTAATTCTGCAAGTCATCTTGGATATTATATTTTACAGGGAGTAATCTCAGAGGATGGAATATTCTGTTTGTGAGCCTGACTAGAAAGACTGCCCACATATTTCATCTTACCTTGCCTAAGTAAGTTATTAAGGAACAGTAAATTCTCTTAGATTCAGTCAGGAATATATTGAAGCTTAGTTAAGATTGTTTTTCTTTATTTGTACGAGTCTATCCATCAATATTATTTTCAATATTTTCTGTGATTTGAATTCTGTGATTTACTATGGATATATATTTAGTATTTTCTTGTTCTTTTATTATTTATTATTAAATATATTTAAACTTTTCTTTGTGGCTGGTCCTTTTTAGAAAATATTAAGCTTTGAGAGTACTTATATTTTTTTGGTGACACTGTGTGGGCCACTCCAGAAGGCCTAGCTGTCTTGGTGAACTGCTACCATTTGTATTAGTATTAATATTGCACAGTATAATTGGACACCCTTTAAGGGCCTTAGAGTAGCTGATTGTGAAGTGTCTGGTGGTAGTGATAACTACTTTATACTCTGGGCAGAAGGGGGCACAGCAGGTAAATCTGTGCCAGCCTTTCCCAGGTGTATATGTGTGTGTGTGAAAATTAAATCTTTCATTTTGTGTGCGTGTGTGTATGTCAGCATCATCTACGTGGGGCAGGGGCACGAAACACTGGGTTTACAGAGAGGGTGCTGGAGGACTTGGCATGGACACTCAGCTGAGGACGTAATCCTACAGCTGTACCAGTATGGTGCCTTATTGGGGATCTGGAGGGAGACAGACATCAAGACATCCAGACCCCGGACTGAGTGCATTCCCTGTGTGCTCTTAAGGGAAATTGTACTTGATGCAGAGAGGTCTGCATCTGGAAATACTGTGTGTGTCCTGTATTCCAAGTGCGCATCCCTCTCCAGTGTCAGTGGTGAGGATTCAGGCTCCTTGATTACTAGCCCAGCATGGGGATGACACATATTGGTGCCCATCACATATTGTTAGCAGTGGTGAGCGTCACACAGACATTGACAGAATGATGAGAGTTTCCTGAGGAAACGGTTCCAGCTGGCATCAACCTCTGTCAGAGACTTGGGACTTGCTTCTTTGTCCCTTCTGATTGTTGCTCATTCCTACTTGCATCTGAGCAAAACTCCAGGTATTGCCTTTGTTTGATCTGAAGGACTGGACTTCATTGACGCCAGGTATTTCTCTGACCCAGTCAGTTGTAATCTCCTCAGATCTTGATAGGTCTCAGAGCTGAGGTTGATAGGTCTCAGAGCTGAGGGGATCAGCTTTTTGTGGTCTAGGTTGAATCAGAAGCTTTTAGATCCATCCCTTCCTTTGTGACATTTCAGCCTTCAACAACTTGGCCATTGAGTCGGTTTTGGAACTGAACCAGAGGAGTTCTCAGCGCTTGCCTTTGTCAGGACCCATGGATTCAACAGAGGCAGTTCTGGAACCTGTTTCTGCATCTACTTTCAAGAGAGTGCTCTCAAAGTCAAGGGAGCAAGTCTCCCTTCCCTGCTTGGATCCTCTCCTGCCCCCATGGAGATTTTTTAGGTCCTTTTTCCTCATTTCCTGTCATGTCAGGACAGCCTGTCCCTTGGATCTTGAGGCAGGTCAAATTGAGGACTCCCCATATGCTTGTGAGTGAGTCACTGAAAGCATTCATGGAAAAGGAGCTTCATAGACTCCCCTCAGGAGTACTTCCTGAAGATACTGATTTTGATGAAGGGGAAAGTCAAGTCTCTAGTTGAAGATGCCTTCTTTGTTGAGATCCTTGAACATATCAGGCAAAGGGGGGGGGGTGGACCGCTGATGCCCCTTCCCAGGAGGAATAAATATTCCTCAAGGCTTTTGGGGCTGGCTCATCTACCTCTTGGTTGGTTTGTCTCACTGATGAATTGGCTGACCTGGTCTCAAGGCGGGCATAGAAGGAACTGGATGTGGTCGAACTGATCCCCCAGAAACCCATCTAAATCCTAGTCTCTACTAAAGATAGGCCCTTCTAGACCAAGGATCCCACAGAAGATTCGGTGGCGGTAGAGATAGCTACAAATTCTACTCTCCATCCTCCTAATACGGTATTTAGGGCATTGGACAGGTTCGGCAAGTGGGTATGTGCTCCAGCAGCCTTTGCTGTCAGGGCATTGAACTACTTAGTACTTGTTTTCAGAGGGATTTGACTAAAGGGTTATCTAAATCCTTCTCTAAGTTTTTGTCTGTGGAAGATAGAAAATCAGTCGACATGCAGTTAGCCACTCTCCAGTCCATAACTAATGTGTTTATGCTCCTTCTGTCTAATGTGGATGATGGCATATTGAGAGCAGCAGGCACCAGAATTCGCTGTCTGCTGGCACACCTGGATGCGTCTCTGTGACTTTGTGGAACACTTTGAGACAGCCTTCATTAATGCCTCACAAGTTGAGTCCACATTATTTGGATGCAAAGCAAACGAGACACTGACGAAAACTGAACAAGAGAGGAAAACGAAGTCTGACATTAGGATGCCATTTTCTACCCCCTCAGAAGACCACCTGTAAAAAAACAAAAAAAAAAGAGGTAAAAAAATAGTGGTTCCACAAATCTCAAGGCTTTGCTCCAGAAGCTTTTAGCAATATACCCTCCAGAGACAGTGGTGCAGGGATCATTATAATGGACGTTGCCCTTGTGGGAAAGGTTAACTGCTGAATCAAGGCATTCAGGGCCCCTTCTCCAATAGCCTTTTCAGCATTCCTAAATGGTTGCAGACTGATGCACTCCGGAGGCAGTCAGGTAAGTGCGCTCGTCTCTGCACACTACAGTCTGGACAACCATCACCCAAGATGTATGAATGTAGAGAATCATAACCAGAGGCTATGTGATTCCCTTTCTTTACTATCCTCCTTATTTAAGAAAATTTACGATGCCCTACCCACACAATGGAAGGCAGCAGCACAAGAAATAAAATAGCTGCTAGATAAATTAGTCATCCAGGAGGTCCCACTAAGCCCAGCTGGTGTCTGGAGTCTGGAGTCTACCCAGGGTTATTTTTGGTGCCAAAGAGAAATGGAGACTCCAGGCCATTCTGGACCTCAGTCACTTGAATCAGTATGTCAAACAGATGAAATTCTGGATGATCACAATTCAGTCCATCCTATCTTTGTTGAAGAAGGAAGATTGGATGTGCTTGACAGACCTATGGGATGTATACTATCGTATACAAATGTGTAGGTGCTCTAAGAGGGTTCTTCACTTCCAGCTAGAACACAGTCACTTCCATTTCAGGGCTCTGCCCTTTGGTCTCATCACACTCCACCCCTTCAGGTGTTTACCAAATGCATGGAGGTGGTTGCAGTTCATTTCAGACTGCAGGGGCTCCTAGTATTCCAGTATCTAGATGACCAGCTCCTTACTGCTTCCACTGGGAATCTTCTTATACATGCAGAAACTCCTTGCACCACCTCTGTTCTCAACTGGGGATAACTGTCAGCCTCACAAAGTGAATGCTGCAATCAGTCCAAATGATACAGTTTATAGGGAACTATCTAGATGCCTATCTACAGATAGCCAGATTACAGGAATCGAGGAGTCATACCATTTGGCATCAAGCAATGACTGTACTGTCCCATCAAAAAACAAAAAAATCAGCAAGATCTTTTTTTCACATTCTTGGCTCAATGGCAGGCTCCATCACTTTAATTTCTCTAGTCAGGTTTTACAAGAGAGTGTTACACTGGACCATTGCAGTTTAATGGTCAATAAGAAGCCAGCCAGTAACCTTTCCCTTGTCTCTCACCTTGATTTGCAGGAACCATATTAAGTGGTGGCCGAATTCTGATAGTGTCTCAGGGTTAACCTTTTGTTCTCCCTTCACTTTGGGCCCCAGTCACCACAGATGACTCCAAGCCGGGGGGGTGGTATTTTTTAGGAAAGAAAGTCCAGGACACATGATCTCCCACAGAGGCCAGTCTTCATATTAATGTCTTGTACATGGACAGTTGTGCTAGCATTGCGTGCCTTTCAGAATTTCCTCCCCAGGGGGTGTGATTGCCATCCAAACAGGCAATATATTGTTTGTCTGGCACATCATCAAACAAGGGTGAACACACTCTTACCCTTTGAGTTGAAAGGCTATGAGAGTTTGGCAGTGAGTGGTGAGATCCAATGTGTTTTAAGACAAATGGAGCAGATCTGTTATTCTATCTCATGAGTGGTCCTTCAGCCAGTTGGTGGCAGAGCAGAATTTCAATCACTGGGGCCAACCTTGTTGTGACCTGTTTGCCTCCCCTTCCAACACCAAGTGCAGCAGCTACTTTTCCTTGGTCCCCCAAGAAGGGAGTCCCTGCTGAAGGCTCTTGTTCACAATTGACCCCCTGATCCCCTTTATGTTTATCCTTTCATTCCTCTCATACTGAAGTTTCTGCAGAAAGCAGTTTAGAGCAAGGCTATATTTATCCTCTTTGCCACCTTTTGGCTTTGACGGTGTGGTTTCCCTTCCTCCGGTCTCATCTGATTCACCCTCCATGGGTGCTTGACTTGGCTCCAGATCTTCTTTCTTATGTCTCCGGGACCCCTCACCTGGACATCAAAGCCCTCCAGTTAACCACGTGGTTTCTCCAATTCCAGTAATTCTTAGGCAGTCCAGGCTTTCATTTCAAGTAGTACACATTTTGGCTGCTTCACAAAGACCATCTGCAAGAAAAGTATACAAGAACAAATGGAAGAAATGTTCAGTTTGGTCTTACAGTAGAAATATAGATCCCTTTTCAGCTCCTTTCCCTGCTACTTTTAATATTATTTCTGGATTTTTCATGACAGATTGAGTTACTCTACAATTAAAGTCCATTTGGTGGCCATTTCCAGTTTTCACAAAGGAGAAAACTGATCACCAGTTGCTTCTTTAAAGTTGTATAAGGCCTTTTTAAGGGACACCTTCCTTCTGTGGCCTCTTCCCACAGACCCTGTCCCTCCCTGCTTTTGGAGCCTTTTCCCCAACAGACCTTTTCAGCATTCCTGAATGGTTGTTAGAATGATGCATTCTGGAGGCAGTCGAGGAGGCTTGTCTTTTCACACTATGGCACTTCTTCAGGCATTGATGAGACCTCCATTTGAATCTGCAGCCATAGTTGAATTGAAATGTCTTTGTTGAAAAACATTGTTTTTAATGGAAGTTACTTCAGCATGAAGAGTTTCAGAACTTCACGTCTGTATTATAAGCCCCTTTATTTGATTTTCCACAAGGGCAGAGTAACACTGAGAGCAAATCCTTCTTTTCTTCCCAAGGTGGTCTCTGACTCCTTATTGAACCAGTTCACAAATCGTCATGGTTTCTTTCCCCATATTTCTAGTAAGGGAGAGTATATGCTACATCTTATAGATTGAGCAGCAACAACCCAGATTTTATTTACACCTCATTAAGAACATTGGAAAGACTGACCAGTTGTTATCCTTCTCTAAAAAAATGGGTAAAGTAATATCCATAGTAAGTCTTTTGCAATGGTTAACTGAGAGTGCATTTCTTATGTTTATAAGGAGAGGGGACTATATCTGCCTGGTAATCTTAAGGTTCATTCTGCTACATCAGTTGCCACTTCCACTGTCTTTATATTGGAAGTATCAATTGATGACGTTTGTGCAGCAGTTACTTGGTCTAACGTCTATACCTTCATATCTCATTACAAGCTAGATTTATAGTCTAGCTCCAGAGCATCCTTTAATTCAGCTGTCCTCTGGAATATGCTCCAGTGAGTCCTCCCAAGGCTTGTAGTAGCTGGGGACTCTGTCGCATACATTGAGGATGGACAAAAGAGACAACATAAGATACGGAAGTTATGTACTTATTATAACAATAGATGTTAAGTTGTCTATCTCGCCTTCATTCTTGCTGGATGTGTTCGGAGCCGATCCTCGGCTCCGACTCGGCCAATACTAAAGCTCGAGAGCTAATTCCACCGGCTCGAGGCTCCCCTATATCCCACAATGCTAGGCGGTAACTACTCGGATCTCGTTTGCCGCTTAGCTGACGAGGTGCTTTTCTACCGGCTCTGGCAGGTTAGTGAAGAATTTAATTCTAAATTTTCAATTCTTAGACCCCTAGTACCCTTTTTTTACTGAAACCTTTAGTTTTAAATCCCCTTTTTCCTGGTTCGACAACTTTGTTGCCCTTTTTTCCCTCCTTTATTCCCCTTTAGTTTTAGGCCTTAGGTCCCTTCTAGTCCCCTTGTGTGACTGGTATTTTATTTTTAATTAAGGCCTGTGTGTGTGTGTCTGTGTGTGTTTTCTTGGACCTTTTATTATGTCTAAGGAATCTAAGGTCTCAGGCTTCAAGAAGTGTGACTCGTGCTGTCAGAAAATGTCTCTGACAGACGGTCACACTTCTTGTGTGTATTGCCTGGGACCTTTGCACCTGCAGGACTCTTGTGCTGTTTGCCATGGTTTTAGCCCTAGAGTCCTGCAGGAATGCAAGAATAAATTAATCTTGCATGGCTTATTAAAGCCTGAAGGCGCCCCGACTCAGTCTGTGTCGGGGAAGCCTTCGAAAACTTCCAAACAGCCGGCTCCGGTTTCTGAGTCGACTTCTGGAAATGTAAAGTCTGCTTCGACATCGGCTCCGGCTGGAGCCGATGTTTCCAAGCCTCATACTGTTACCTTGGCTCCAGCTGGAGCCGAGGTTGATATAACTCCGTTGGCTCCGATACTTTTATCGGAGCAACCTTCTAAGAAGAGATCTAGATCTCCCTCTATCGGCTCCGTGCACTCGGCACCAGGATCCCCTCTTCTTTCTGAACGGAGCCATAGAACACATTCCTCACGGTCTTCTAGGCTATCTGACCACGATTTGCAAAGGGTAGTGAGTAGACTTCTCAAGTCCGAGGCACTGGCCCAAATGCTGCATAGCCTGACTCAGCAGTCAGTGGCTATTTCCGTTCCCCAATCTATTCCTCCTCCGACTCCTTTGAGTTCAGAGCCAGGGCTCGTCGGAGCCATGACTGTCGGTGCGTCGGATCCGATACCTTCCCTTTCGGCTCCGTCGTCTGCTCCGATCTCCTCCTTGGAGGGATCTCGGCGCCGAGCTTCCCTCGTCGGCTCCGAGGGGGCGAGTGGCATCAGACCCTTGTCCGACCCCACTCTCCCTTTCGGGGCTTCGGCGCTGGTGAGTTCGGCTCTGACATCGGCCTCGGAGCCGTCCCTGTCGGTGCCGGGGGGGGTCCTTGTCTCTTCGGAGCGGGGACCTCCGGCCTTGCCTGAAAGGGGTTACTTCGAGGTTATGCGGAGCGTGCTAGAACCAGGGTCTTCCCCACAGTCAGCTCCGTTGGCCCCTCCATCTTCAGTGCCTGCGGTGATTTCTACCCACCCCCTTGCATTAGACCGCAGAGAGCCAACTCCTCAAGTTTCCCCATTGGGAATTTCCTCCTCTTCCGAGGCCTCTCTTGACCCGGTAGGAGATCCCCCTAGGAAGAGGCAGTGCAAGAGGAAGCACATTGACTCCCCTGAGTCTATCACCTCTGACACTGACAGAGGAATCTGAAGGTTCCCCTCGATGCCCCTCTGAGGATGTCTCCTTTGCTGACATCCTTGAGATCCTGAAACAGAGGGGGAACTGGCCAGCACTTAACCCTTCGGAGGATGAGTCAGTGTATCTTGAGGCGTTTGGCTCTCGCCCTTCTACCTCCTGGGTGTCCCCTCCCTTTGACCCCCTTATGGAAGTGGTGACAAGGAAGGCCTGGAAGGCTCCTGATTCAGTGGAACCCACCCTGAGGAGGCCATCTAAGTTTATTACTGCCCCTAGAGATAAAGATTTTTTATCCAAAGGTGTCCCCATTGATGCCATGGTGATGGCTGCGGCCACTAAGAAGGAGTTAGCCAATCCTTCGGTTCCTGTCCATCCTCCTAATAAGGAATCTAGGACCATGGACAGGTACGGTAAGCAGATGTTCTCATCAGCGACCTTTTCAATGTGGTTGCTGAATTACTTATGCCACTTCACTCGTCTCCAGAGAGATTTACTCAAGGATATGAGTGAAGTGACAAAGGATCCTACAGCTGAGGGGTTCCAAGACAGAATGAACTCCCAGTTGGCAACCCTGAATTCCATCTTTAACTCCTCCATGCGGCTTATCTCATATGCTGCGGATGGGGCGAGTAGAGCCGCAGGCACAGGTGTTGCCTTATGACGTCACGCCTGGATGCAGCTGTGCAACTTTGCGGGCCCTTTCAAGGCGTCCTTCACCAATTCTCCCTTTGATGGATCATCCTTGTTTGGTCCACAGGTGAAGGATACATTGACCAGGTGTGAGGTAGTAGGTAAGACTCTCTCTGCTGTAGGAGTCCGTTTTTCTACCCCTTCTAGACCCTATCCCAAAGGTCAGAGGGGAGGAAAGATGTGGTTCCGTAAACAATGCCAGGGAGTCTCATCTGACGCACAAGGTCGATTCCCCTCTAGTGGCAGAGGGGGAATAATAATAATAGATGCCGACTTGAGGCAGAGGAGGTCCGCAAAACCAGGGTAGCAGAGTGACGTTCTCTGATAAACCCTTTCAGCATCCCTGAGGGGCTGCCCGGCTGTCCACCTTCGGAGGCAGTCGGGGGAAGGTTATCCCTGTACCCAAAAGCCTGGCTTTCCCTTACTCGAGACAAATGGGTACAGTCAATCATATCCGAGGGTTACAAAATTCCCTTTATTCACATCCAATCCCAACCCAAAGGATCCCTTCCAGATGTTCCACCCAGTCTAAGGGAACAAGCAGCATTAGAAATTTCAAAGCTGCTATCAAAAAGAGCTATCCAATCAGTCCCAGCAGACCAGCAAGGATCCGGAATCTACTCCAAATTCTTTTTGGTACCAAAGAAAACAGGGGACTGGAGACCCATACTGGATCTCAGCAACTTAAACAAGTATGTCAGGAAAACAAAATTCCGGATGGTCACGCTACAGTCCATTCTACCATTCTTGGGTCAGGACAATTGGATGTGCTCGATAGATCTTCAGGATGCGTACTACCACATCAAGATGAACAGACACTCCAGAAGATTTCTCAGCTTCAGGCTGGGAGCCAGTCACTACCAGTTCAGAGCCCTGCCCTTTGGTCTCACTACAGCCCCCCGTGTGTTTACCAAATGCATGGCAGTGGTCGCGGCTCACTTGAGACGTCAAGGATTCCAGGTGTTTCCATATTTAGATGACTGGCTTCTTACTGCCACCACCAGACATCAGCTTCTTCTATCCAGGGACTTCACCATCCAAATTTGCCAAGCTCTAGGCATTTCAATAAATTTCGAAAAATCTGCTTTGTTGCCTTGTCAATCTATTACCTTTATAGGCGCCACCTTAGACACACTCAATCTTTCAGCCAGACTCACAGAGCAGAGAGTGTCAGACATTCGGAAACAAGTTTCCCTTCTCTTACAATGCAACAAAGTCAAAGCCAGACTAGTTTTGAAGGTGTTAGGACTCATGGCAGCAGCTATTCCTCTTCTCCCCTTAGCTCGCTTCCACATGAGGATCCTCCAATGGATGCTGTTTACTCAATGGTCCTTCCAACAGCTCCCGATGTCCCATACCATATTGATAACTCAATCATGCAAGAATCAACTGTCTTGGTGGATCACATCACCTCAGGTTCTCCAAGGAAGACCCTTCACTCTTCCCCCCCAGTCGCCACGTTGACAACAGACGCCTCCCTGATCAGGTGGGGGGGGGGCATTATCAGGGCAGGACAGTCCAAGGCACGTGGCAACCTTTCGAGTGCCACTTGCACATAAATGTCTTAGAGATGAGAGCAGTGCTTTTAGCGTTGCAAGCCCTTCACGACTCTCTTCCCACTGGGACTATTGCAATTCAGATGGACAACATGTCTGTAGTGTGGTACATCAACAAACAAGGCAGAACCAGATCATACCCCTTATGTCGAGAGGCACTCAGACTTTGGCAATGGGCGATCTCTTCTCAGCGTTTTCTGATAGCAACGCACATTCCCGGGAAATCCAACGTGATTGCAGACAAGTTGAGCAGGGCAATTCTCATGCCCCATGAGTGGTCTCTAAAGAAATCAGTTCTAGAAGAAGTATTCCTAAGATGGGGCCACCCTTGCTGCGATCTTTTTGCTACTCCCCAAAACAGCGAGTGTCATGACTTCTTCACTCTTTTCCCGTTACCAGGCCATCCCACCAGATACGCTGTAGTCCACGATTGGCCCCGGGGACTTCTATATGCCTTTCCCCCTTTTCCATTGATATCTCAACTAATTCAGAAAGCCATCGCTTTGAGAGTGACAATGATCCTCAGTGCCCCTTACTGGCCTCGACAGATATGGTTTCCGTTTCTTCATCGTTACCTTTTGGAGCAGCCTTGGCATCTGGACCCAGTACCAGATCTGTTAACCCACCAATCGGGTCAGCTGCACCAATCTCTGCATTCTCTAAACCTCACAGCGTGGTTTCTCCGATTCCGACCTTAGCCAGGCTTCCCTCAATATCTCGCTCGGTCCGAGATATCTTGATAGCCTCTCATAAATCTTCTACTCGGAAGATTTATAGTAGCAAATGGAAACGCTTCTCTTTTTGGGCAACATCAAAAAACATAGATCCCTTTACTGCACCTATCCAGTCTATTCTAGACTTTCTAGCAGAGCTCTTTCATTTAGGATCATCTCCATCTACCATTAGAGTTCAACTGGCTGCCATATCTAATTTTCATGTAGGTGTCTCGAGTCTAGCATCATGGCTCACAAACTCTGTAAAGCCTTTTTAAGGGGCGTATTTCTTCTCAAACCTCCAATCAAAGATCCCCGCCTCAATGGGATTTGAACTTGGTTCTGGCATCCTTAATCCTTCCCCCCTTCGAACCGGCGGCTTCATGTTCTCTGAAGTTGCTTTCTTGGAAGACACTTTTTCTGGTAGCTATAACTTCAGCGAGAAGGGTATCCGAACTCCATGCTCTGTGCAGTCGTCCTCCTTACTTAGTGTTTCACAAAGATAGGGTATCCCTCCGTACTAATCCATCCTTTTTACCTAAGGTTTCCTCTCAAGCAAACCTAAACCAAATTATTGATCTCCCCGTCTTTTTCCCTAACTATTCAAACAGGTCGGAACAAAAGCTACATTTTCTGGATGTTCATCACCAACTTAGATATTACTTAGACAGGACTAAACAATTCAGGAAATCTGATCAACTGTTTCTGATATATGCGGAAGGGAAGTTGGGCCTTCCTGTTACTAAAGTATCCCTCTCTAGATGGCTTACCTCTACAATTACCTTCATCTATGAGATCAGACATCAAAAACTACCTTCAAGACCTAGAACTCATTCAACTAGAGCATTAGCTACATCCGTAGCTTTTCAGGATAGGCTGCCAGTAGATTCCATTTGTGCAGCAGCCACCTGGGCTTCTCCTCATACCTTCATTTCACAATACAAATTGGACATGGTCTCCAGAAACCGTGCCAACTTTGGTTCCGCTGTTCTCAAGAGTCTGTTCCGATAGGCCACCCGGGATAAGGTGCTAGGGACGCGGTCCCATCCAGCAAGAATGAAGGCGAGATTGACAACTTAACATTAAGAAGTTATGTACCTACCATAACATTCCATGTTAGTTGTCTTCTTCTCGCCTTCTTTCTTGCGTCCCACCCTCCTTCCCCCAAGCCTGGGCAGACCGATAGGAATTCAGTTTGTGATCTTCCTCTGGAAGTTGTCATTCCCACACGTTCTTCCACCTCCTTTTCTCCTTTCTTAGGTCTGCTATACCTTTCACGCAGGTTGTTATTGAGGTGGGTTTCCCTTCTCCATTCTATGGAGACTAGGGTTGCTTGGTATAGCTATCAAACGAGATCTGATTATTTACCGCCTAGCATTGTGGGATATAGGGGACCCTCAAGCAGTGGAATTAGCTCTCGAGCTTTAGTATTGGCCGAACCCATCCAGCAAGAAAGAAGGAGAGAAGAAGACAACTAACATGGAACGTTATGGTAGGTACATATCTTCTTAATTTGTGTCGTCTGCTTCCGTCCTCCTCAACTTCTCTCTCTCCATCCCCCTTCCTATTCTGTTGTATTATTCATTTGGTTCTGGAGTGACTACATTGATTTATTGGCAGCCTGGTCATATATTTGCTGTGTACTTTGTTCTAGGAGTTCCTTGGGCTTCTTCAATACATATTTCATTTTTTGAGGAGGTGTAATGGTCCTTGTTATAGATGTGGGCAATATGAGGTAATTTAGTGCAAGGAGGGGATTATTAGTAAGGGGAGGATTCCGAGCCTTGGATCCAAAGTCTGGGAATGTCTGAAGTTGAATACAATTGGATCCGAAGTACCCATATGTTGAAGGGGTGGAAGGAGGCAACATGGTTGTATTGTTATGGCAATACATAGCCTTCGTATATCTGCTTCAATATCCAAGTTTGCATTGTTGCTAATTATTCTAGCCATTTCTTTCAGCTTTGCTCTTCTTTTCTTACATACCTTGTTACTGCAGACTGAACTTTTCATCCTACCACCAGATAGTTGCATTAGTGGCATAGTGATACAGATAGAGGGTGTCATGCCTCCTTAGAGTGTCACTGTCTACTTTTGACCTGATTACTTGACATCATTCGGTGTTGTTTCTCTAGCCATCCACCCTGCCATTCATATGCATTGCTGTGGCCAGTCTGCCATGCTGTACTCTGCACTCACCATACTATCACCCCTGCCTATACCTGTTAAAACTGGTATATTATGGAAATGCATCTAACAGGCTGTCAAATTAACTTTTCTTGGTGGCTGTCATATGTCTCTGCATGCTGTTACCACCAGGCTTTGGTATCCCATTTGTATCCAGTTTGGAATTTTGTGGTGGTATGCTTGTGGCTTGGACTCCATGGTGCCATGCAGGGCACCATTTGGTAGGTCGTGTTTACCACTTGCTGGAAAGTTCCTTTGAGCAGGGCACTGGATGCTCAAAGGTTGTTTACCTTTGCAGCCACACAGTTTGCTACTGAATGAACTGTCACAGGGTACTGGTTAGGCTGCATTTTATTGGCCCTTAGGGAGGACATACTACTGTAGTACATTTGTGTCTTGCCTGGAGGTCATCTTAGTGCCCTATGGTGGTTTGTCTCCAGCAAAGGTGTAGACTCTCCATAAATGGCTGTTCGCTTGGGGGGGGGGGTCTGGTTATATCACCAGGCAGGAGGTGGAAGACCACGTGTCAGTGTTGGTGGACCGGCGGCTGGATGCTCACACTGTCCACCTGAAGCATTTCTTCATGTAATGGCAGAGTTGCACAGCTACTTGACCCTGACAAGAGGATCAGCAGTGGTTGAGCCCAGTTATGGGAGGTGACTGACCTCAAGTTAGATGTGGCACTGTGTAGTATGACAGTCATAGGTTCATAGGTTGGTACTAGGCTATCAGCCCTAGGGCCTATACAAGCCTAGCCATAACAATGACATAAAAAGTCAACCATCACTCCACCCTGTCCTCCATCATGGTGCTATTTTTGCTCGTGTATCAGTTCCCTCCCCAGTTTGTAGTCCAATCCTTCTCCTGTCTCTCCATCTCTAGTTTGTGATGTTCATCATACTGATCACTGTTACAGTAGCCTTAGCTATATGGGTTATATCCTGCTAAGGATACAGCAACCAACCATCTTCCAAAGTTTCAGGCCACTTTTCACACACCCAAGCCATCAGTCACCATGAGCTGAGCTGACTAAAAAGACAGGTCTGGGTGCGTAACCCATCAGAGCTTTCCTGCTGATGGAGTACACTCCTCTGCATGCTTTTAAGGATTGACAGTTAGCTTGTGTTGTTCCTTTGCTGGGCAGATAAGTCCTCTTTGTGGAAAACATCTTCCACTTTATAGAAATCATTATTTTATTGTACTTTACTGTTTAGGAAAGTTATTTTTAAATGAGGAGTGTAGGTTTTAGCAGACTGTTGCGAGACTTAACTGTAGTTTTGAATGGGAGCACTCTTTTTTTACTGTCAGTTTAAAAGTTGTTTAAAGTAATTGAAAATCTTTTTTCTGTAAAGAAATTGTTTGTTTTTCTTTTCAGGGCTGACAAAGTGTTGTAAAGTGCTTTTCACTGCATTTTTTTGGGAAACCGTGACTTTTAACAACTTCAAATATTTACTTTTTTTTGCTGCTTGTTTTCCTGGTAAAAGAGTTACCATTTTGGATTTGACCATGGAATAAACTACCAGTCCCTTGGTCAGTCCTTCTTCCAGCCACAAAAAGAAAAAGTTAACCAAATAGCCTTTCTCACCACAACAGGCTAACAGTTTGCCTCGGCAGCAGGTGGGTAACTCTGCTATGGCCACAGCTTGTTCCTCAAGCCACTCACTTTTTACCCTGGATTCCTCTGGTGTAGCACTTACATCTACCATGGATGGGGTTTAGCCATGTAATGTGTGACTGTTGAGATACCTTTAGTGGCAAGGGAAAAGGCCACTTTTGTCTGTCCTGTGAGAAGATATAAGAATGGCTTCCCTGTTTAGTCAGAATGTTGTGCCCATCCCTGGGGAAGTTGCTGCTGCCGCCATTAATAACACTGTTGGCCCCATGTTTTCCTGTCAAAAATAAACCGAAAACATGCATCTAGTTCTCAAATTTCCTTAGACAGGAGTAGTTTAATGGGTCTAAGTCAGGGTTTAATTCAAGCTGTTGTTCCTTCTTATGAGGTGATTTCTAGTAAAAGACAGGATACCGTTTTGTTGAAGAGATTCAAGATTCTGATTTTGAACAGGAAGATGAAGAGACGGGTTTTGCTTCAGTTTACTGATTTAGACTCCAAGGAGAGTTCAGTTTCAGATTCTCCCTGTGTGTGTGTATCAGAGTTTTCAGTGAGAGAAATCTGGTTTCTCAGTCCCTCAGAAAATACTATAAGCTTTTATAGAAGAAATTTCCAGAAACTTCACCCATACTTCTAGTTCTGTCAGCTCTGGCGGATGTGTGTATTACTGTCTGCAATTTTTCTGATAGTTTGCCTGCTGCCCTTAAAAAGGGAGATAAAATTATATATACAGTTCCTCACTTTAAATTTTCATACACTTTTCCCAAACCTGACACCACAGCTAAAGCTCTAGGTAATCTTACTGCTGGTTAACATTTGGTTTATTCCAATCCTGCTCTTTCTGACATGGCCGGAAAGATTATTGATGTATGGGAAAATGTTTGTCTGCAACTTTGATTTTCAAAATTTTGAATTATGAGGCTGTATGTTAAAGTTTGTTCTGACCAGTTGTGAAAGTATTAGGAATGTTTTATTTACAGTTTCTTCTTGTGAGGAAATCATCTACTTTACATAATTCAGTTTTTTTTTCCGTTGGACAAGTCACTACTCATTGTTTGCGGTGTGTATGACTCTGTTGCTGCTTCTTCTGGGGTTACAACCACTGGTACTGCTTGTGGAGGTTAACCTGGCTGCATTTTCAGAACCTCATACGAAAAATGAGATTTTAAATTCTCCTTTGGATATAGATTCAATTTTTGGTTCTTTTGTTGCAGAACTTATCAAAAAATATGATGAAAGGAGTAATTTGATTCAAGGAATCTCTAAGATTTTTCTTCCCTCCTTTTCTAAAATTTTTAAAGTATTCTCCAATCCCTCATCTAATTTTGGCAAACAAAATAAAACAGTCTCAACAAAGTGCTGGTAAACAGACGATTAAGAAGAAAAAGCAGGGTGTCCAAAAAGAATTCAGGAACCTCTCCGAAACCAAGGGCTGTCCAACGAGTCAGAATGACTATTAATGGAACCTTGTACTGCCCTCCCACCCTGGCTGTCCCCCCCCCCCCCACATTGCCCCCAGCAGACCCTTTTTCCCATCCAGAAAGTCTAAATCTTTATTTTTCTCTTTGGCAACTTATAGTTTCAGACAGAAGGGTTCTACAGATCATTCATCAAGGTTACAATGGGAAGAAATCCGTCCTTTTCAGACGGTAATTTGTCATCCACCGAAACAGACCCTTTTATTTTCCCGTGTACTTCAGCACATGCTGTTCCAGGAAGTGATGCAGCTAGTGCCTCCTTCCCAGATTGGGAAAGGTATTTATTCAAGGATGTGTTTCCTGCCAAAGAAAGAGAAAACATTTTTGAAGACCAGTTCTGAACCTTTCTTTCTTAAATCATTGCAGTAGTGCCCCAATTCAAAATAAGGTCACTTCACAACCTGTTAGCTGTTCTTCCTCATTGTAGTATCTAGCTAGTACACTAGCTTTAAAAACCCTTATCCATCCAGACTTCAGGCTTTTCTTAAAGCATTGTGTGTGTGGATCACATTATCAGTTTTCTGCCTTACCCTTTGGACTGTCCACTGCACCTAGAGTGTTCATAAAGTGTCTAACTCCTGTAATAGTTCACTGCAGGCTAAGGCTACAGGATAGCTGTATTTTTCCATATTTAGACAACTTGCTTATCTTTGGAGAGAGAGAGAGTGAGAGATCTTTTGCACAAGCTAGGATTTCAAGAGAACATTCAAAATACTTTTTTTTGACTCCTCACAGGATTGTTTTCCTGGGTGTCAGCTAGACACCTCAGTTCAAAGAGCTTTTCTTCCGCAGAGAAAAAGTGACCTATTGCTAAGGTTTTCCACTCAAGACTTCAGTCACAGTGAGAGATTACCTCAGGATGTTGGGTCTCATGGCTTGTATGATTTCCATGGTACCTGTTAAGGTAAAACTTGTTAAATAAACCCTTTAGTTTCTTGCCAGTTCAAAGTACAACTTTTTTATTAAAGTAGAAAAACACTCGTGCAGGAGTCAGTACTCAGAAAGTCATGTCTCTCTGAACAAAGAATTTCTCACACGTTTTATAGAATATCTTATCATGATAAATTTTATATATGAAACCACTATTAGATTTGAATATGAATGTAACAAAACACCATCAGACCACTACTGTATATCCAATAGAAAAATGCCAAGTTGTAAGAAATTACATTTCATATTTGTTATCTATATTTTATCCTAATAAGGAATAACTTTCCGATGTTCATCGTGTTACCCTGCTGCAGTCATCATACTTGGGTTATCCTGCCGTCAGGCGGTCCCGCATCAGTTGCTGTCGCTTTCTCCCTGACGTCAGTGCGCCAGGGGTATATAAGAGGCATCCAACACCATTTTCTTCAGTATTTCTTGCCGCGTGGTGCCCGAAGCAGAAGCAGTTTGCAAGTGCCGGTCGGCCGACACCTGAGATTTTCAAATCGAATTTCAGTCCGAAGTCTTCAATAAAGCTAAGTACCCCGTTGGGGAACCTTTTCTTGCCTCAGTCCGATGTTAGAAAAAGTTGACAATTGCATTTCTTGTGGGAAGCAAATAACTCATAAGGACTTCCATTCTTATTGTATTCCTTGCCTAGGCCCAGACCACGACGTCACAGGTTGTCGGTTTTGTGCTAGGTTTAATAAACGAACTATCAAATGCCGTTTTGACTTCGCACATTACTTTGGTAGGAAATTTAATTATATCATGCCGTCGGAGCATCTGACGACTGGCATGCATAAAAAACGCAAGGATAAGGACAGGCAGCCTAGAACCAAGCCAGACTCCGAGGCCTCTGCTGGGCCTGTCGCCGGTTCTCCAGTTTTCAGTGAGGCGCCTACGCAGCCCCTGACGACTGCGGAAATGGAACCCCAGACAGCTACGGATTCTCAAGTGGAGTGTACTAGGCCGTCACAACCATCTTCATTAGGCCCTTTTGACACCGGAGCAGAAGGTGATCCCGGTGCAGTAGAAACTCCTTCGGTTTCAGAAGTTGTCTTCAGACTGACTACACTCACCATTAAATCTTATGCTAAGCTAAAAACTCCATTAAAACCAAAAAAGACTGTACATCAGTCTCCTGTTCAAGGCCCCATGCCTAAGAAACAGATGCTTAAGATGGCTGAAGATTTGGTTACCCTAATCAGGGGTTCCCATCCCCCTCCTGATAAAAGGCCAAGACAAGAGGAGGATTATGCTTCCTCTGACCAGGTTTCTATTTCCTCAGATTCTTCTGAGGAACAGGATTACGCTTTTCCCCCTTATGAAGACTCTGATGCTGAAGACTCTATTCCCTCAGCATCTCCCCCTGAAGACTACTCCTTTGGGGAAACTTTACATACCATGAGGGAACATTTCCACTGGGAAGGAACTACTCTGATTCTAAGAAAAGGCTCAGAGAGTTTCTTTTACTACCGCAGCACAGACCACTTGCTATCCCTCCAGTTTTAAATATTGTGGATGATGTTTACTTAGAGTCTAGTCTAAATCCAGACTCCCTACCTCCTGCTCCAGCCAAACCAGACAGATACTACAGAGTACCTGACGCACACAAATTCCTTTATAAAAGCACTCTGGCTGACCCAGAAACAATTTCCCAGGGTCCCACACTAAAGCTTCTATGGCTAAAAATCCTGTACCCTCTGAAAGGGATTCCAGAGCCCTAGATAGATGGGGAAAGAAGATATACACCTCAGCTACTCTGGCTATGAGAACATTAAATTGTCAGTTTCCCATGCTGAAATATCAGCAATTCCTAATGTCTCAATTAAAACAAAAACTGAGCACACATTCTGAACAGTCTGAATTCAAGGAAATGCAGGATCTGTTGCATGCAGCTGAACAGGTGGGCAAACATACTTTACAATGTGGATTTGATTCATTGGAAGCTTCCTGTAGAGCAGCTGTTACTGGGTCTGTCATACGCAGACATGCTTGGTTAAAAGAACAAACTCTACCTGATCATGTTAAAGCAAAATTATTGGATGCACCTTTACAACAGGATGTCTTATTTGGTGTCAAAGCAGAAGAGGTTTTAAAGAAAATGGAGGATAAGGCAAAGTCTATGCAGACGGTTAAGGATTTTTTACAGGTACAACCCCCTTGTTTCAGCAGAAATTGGCCAACAAAAAACTGGTCCTTTCTAGCTTCTGACAGACCACAGAGGGGCAAATACAGACGCCCAAGGGGCAGAGGTCAGTCACATGGCCCTTACAAACCTCGCCAATGGGGTGCCGCAACACAGAAAGGAGGTGAAGACAGGCCCCAAGCTAGCAGAATACAAACACAATGACTCAACCCTCCAACCCAAGCAAATCTCTCTTGACAGCTCCCTTGGGAGGAAAATTAGCACTTTTTGCAGACAACTGGCACATCATCACAAAAGTCAAATGGGTCCTAAACATTGTCTCACAAGGATACAGATTCCACTTTCATACCTTGCCAAGGATAAAAGGAATGCCATACCTGCCACCAAATCAGTGGCAGAAGCACAAAAACAAATTACAGCTCTCATGTATATGAGAGCCATTCAACATGTACCTACACAGGAGCAAGGACAAAGATTTTACTCAAGACACTTTCTAGTCCCCAGAAAGGACAAAGCATGGAGACCCATTCTGGATCTTTCAGTTCTGAACACCTATCTGCAAGTACCAAAATTCAAGATTCTAACATTACAGCAGCTTCTTCCCAAGCTGGGCAGGAAGGCTTGGCTAGTAATGTTGGATCTCAAGGAGGCATACCTGCATGTCCCTATCAGACATAATTGCAGAAGATACCTCCGCTTCATTGCAGGTTCAACCCATTATCAATTCTCTGCACTGCCCTTTGGCTTATGTACTGCGCCCAGGGTCTTCACAAAATGCCTGGCACCAGTAATTGCATACTGCAGACAAAGAGGAATTTAAATATACCCATACCTGGACGACTGCCTTATTCAAGCAGAAAGCAAGGACATTCTTATAAAACATCTGGCATTTGTCAAACACCTTCTAAGTTGCCTAGGGTACACAGTAAACGAAAAGAAATCAAAACTAGTGCCCTCACAAAACATAATATTCCTGGGTGCCAGCTTGAATACAACGGCCCAGATGGCTTACCTCATGCCATACAAGCAACAAAAGCTGACTCAGTACTTCAAAATAATGGCAACAAAGACCCAACTCCCTGCAAGAAAAATTCTGCAGGCCTTGGGATTCATGGCATCTTGCATACTACTAATACCATTTGCAAAACTGCATATGAGGAAATTACAATGGTACCTGAAAAGCGTATGGACTCAGCACAGCCACAGCTTGGAAACCATGATACCACTCATTCCCTGCCTTCAGCAGGAGTTTCTATGGTGGGCACAGGCATGTCACCTCAACAAGGGTCAGCCTTTCACATTACCCACAGCCAGGCAAACTATGACAACAGATGCATCGGACTATGCCTGGGGAACACACATGGCAGGACAGTGCATTCAGGGCAAATGGACTACAGATCAAAGGCATCTGCATATCAATCAAAAGGAAATGCTAGCAGTACAGAATGCCCTAACAGCTTTCAAGGACCTCTTACACCCAGGACAACTAATAATAAAGACGGACAGTACCACAGTAATGTGGTACATCAACAAGCAGGGGGGGGCACACATTCCTACCTTCTATGCAGGCAAGCAATGACCTTGTGGAACACAGCACTGTCTTACCAAGTTCAACTACAAGCACAATTCCAGCCAGGAAAGAAAAACACATTGGCAGACGACCTAAGCAAAAACATCATGGATCCCCAGGAGTGGAAACTGGATCCACAAGTATTTGCAATGATAACTCAAAAATGGGGACGCCCAGACATAGATCTGTTTGCCAATCCCCACAACTACCAACTTCAAAAATTTTGTACAAGGACATTCCACCCACAAGCGTGGAAAGTGGATGCCCTCTCATTCAGTTGGAAAACATTAACAGTGTATGCCTTTCCTCCACTGCCTCTTCTAGCGAAGGTGCTGCTGAAAGTCAGATTAGAGAGGCCACAAATGATACTCATTGCACCAGTCTGGCCACGCCAGCACTGGTATCCAATTCTAAAGAACATGGCCCA